>NW_016108006.1:273412-280622 GCF_001604975.1 Cebus imitator
GAGAAATAACTAAGATCAGAGCAGGACTGAAGGAGAGGGAGACATAAAAAAGCCCTTCAAAAAAATCAATAAATCCAGGAGCTGTTTTTTGGAAAAGATCAACAAAATAGACCAGTAGCCAGATTAATAAAAAAGAAAAGATAGAATAATCAAATAGTTGCAATAAAAAACGATGCAGGGGATATCACCACAGACTCCACAGAAATACAAACCATTAGCAGAGATTATTACAAACAGCTCTATGCACATAAACTAGTAAACCTGGAAGAAATGGATAAATTCCTGGACACTTGCCTCCTGCCAAGCCTAAACCAGAAAGAAGTCGAAACCCTGAATAGACCAGTAAGAAGGTCTGAAGTTGAGGCAGCAATTAAGAGCTTACCACCCAAAAAAAGCCCAGGTCCAGATGGGTTCACAGCCAAATTCTACCAGACATACAAATAGGAGCTGGTACCATTCTTTCTGAAACTATTTCGAACAACCCAAAAAGAGAGAATCCTTCCCAAATCATTTTACGAGACCAACATCATCCTGATACCAAAACCCAAAAGAGATTCTGAAAGAAAAGAAAGCTTCAGGCCAATATCCATGATGAACATAGAGGCAAAAATCGTCAATAAAATGCTGGCAAACCGATTGCAACAGCACATCAAAAAGATTATCCACCATGTTCAAGTAGGATTTTTCCCGGGGATGCAAGGCTGGTTCAACATACACAAGTCCCCAAATAAACAGAACCAAAGACAAAAAACACATGATTATCTCAATTGATGCAGAGAAGGCCTTTGACAATATTCAACAGCTCTTTATGCTAAAAACCCTCAATAAGCTAGGTATTGATGGAACGTATCTCAAAATAAAAGCTATTTATGACAAAACAACAGCCAATATCATACTGAATGGGCAAAAACAGGAAGCATTCTCTTTGAAATCTGGCACTAGACAAAGATGCCCTCTCTGAACACTCCTATTCAATATAGTACTAATATTTCCAGCCAGAGCAATCAGGCAAGAAAAGGAAATAAAGGGTATTCAAATAGGAAAGGAGGAAGCCAAATTGCCTCTATTTGCAGACAACATGATTATATATCTAAAAGGCCCCATCGTCTTAGCCCCAAATCTTCTGAAACTGATAAGCAACTTCAGCAAAATCTCAGGATACAAAATCAATGTGCAGAAATCACAAGCATTCCTATACAACAATAACAGACTTAAAAAGAGCCAAATCAAGAATGAACTGCCATTCACAATTGCTACAAAGAAAATAAAATACCTAGGAATACAACTAACAAGGAACGTAAAGGACCTTTTCAAGGAGAACTACAAACCAGTGCTCAATGAAATAAGAGAGGACACAAACAGACAGAGAAACATTCCATGTTCATGGTTAGGAAGAATCAATATCGTGAAAATGGCCATACTGCCCTAAGCAATTTACCAGATTCAATGCTATCCCATCAAGCTACCAATGACCTTCTTCACAGAACTGGAAAAAAACACCTTAAATATCATATGGAACCAAAAGAGAGCCCACATAGACAATCAATTCTAAACAAAAAGAACAAAGCAAGAGGCATCACACTACGGGACTTCAAACTATACTACAAGTCTACAGTAATCAAAACAGCATGGTACTGGTACCAAAACGGAGATATAGACCAATGGAACAGAACAGAGATCTCAGAGGAAATGCCACACATCTACAACTATCTGATGTTTTACAAACTTGACAAAAACAAACAATGGGAAAAGGATTCCCTGTTTAATAAATGGTGCTGGGAAAACTGGCTAGCCATGTGCAGAAAGCAGAAACCCCTTCGTGACACCTTACACTAAAATTAACTCCAGATGGATTAAAGACTTAAACATAAGACCTAACATCATAAAAATCCTAGAAGAAAATCTAGGCAAAACCATTTAGGACATAGGCATAGGCAAGGACTTCATGACCAAAACACCAAAAACATTGGCAACAAAAGCTAAAATAGACAAATGGGACGTAATCAAACTCCAGGGCTTCTGTACAACAAAAGAAACAGTCATTAGAGTGTAATCGGTAACCAACAGAATGGGAAAAAATTTTGCAGTCTACCCATCTGACAAAGGGCTGATATCCAGAATCTACAAAGAACTAAAACAGATTTACAAGAAAATAACAAACAAGCCCATTCAAAAGTGGGCAAAGGATATGAACAGACACTTTACAAAAGAAGATATACATGAGGTCAACAGATATATGAAAATATGCTCATCATCACTGGTCATTAGAAAAATGCCAATAAGAACTACATTGAGATACCATCTCATGCCAGATAGAAAGGCAATCATTAAAAAATCTGGAGAAAACAGATGCTGGAGCGGATGTGGAGAATTAGGAACACTTTTACACTGTTGGTGGGAGTGTAAATTAGTTCAACCATTGTGGAAGACAGTGTGGCGATTCCTCAAGGACCTAGAAATAGAAATTCCATTTGACCCAGCAATCCCATTACTGGGTATATATCCAAAGGATTATAAATCGTTCTACTATAAGGACACGTGCACACGAATGTTCATTGCAGCACTGTTTACAATAGCAAAGACCTGGAACCAACCCAAATGCCCATCGATGATAGACTGGACAGGGAAAATGTGGCACATATACACCATGGAATATTATGCAGCAATCAAAAACGATGAGTTCGTGTCCTTTGTAGGGACATGGATGACCCTGGAAACCATTGTTCTCAGCAAACTGACACAAGAACAGAAAATCAAACACCGCATGTTCTCACTCACATGTGGGTGTTGAACAATGAGAACACATGGACACAGGGAGGGGAGCATCACACACTGGGGTCTGTTGGGGGGAAATAGGGGAGGGACAGCGGGGGATGGGGAGCTGGGGAGAGATAGCATGGGGAGAAAATGCCAGATATAGGTGAAGGGGAGGAGGGCAGCAAATCATGCTGCCATGTGTGTACCTATGCCACAATCTTGCATGTTCTTCACATGTACTCCAAAACCTAAAATGCAATAAAGACAAAACAAAACAAAACAAAAAAACACAGTGATAATTTCTCATTTATTGTATTTCATCACTTCCATTATTCATACGTATCTAATTTAATCAATCACAATGGTTACAGTTCTCTGATTAAAAAGGGATATAAAATTACATTTTGTTGAATTATAAATGTAAGCATAATATCTATTGATACTCTCCGGTATCCATAGTTAGAATGACATTGTACTGTTTTACTAAATTCAAAAGTATTTCCATTTTTGCTGCCCTCTTGGTTTGGCATATCATTTTATCATTTGTCTTTTCATTGCCCCTAAAGATTTCTTTTTTTTTTCAATTTTTATTTTTTATTATGCTTTAAGTTCTGGGGTACATGTGCAGAATGTACAGGTTTCTTACCTGTGCCATAGTGGTTTGCTGCATCCATCACCCCTTCATCTACATTAGGTATTTCTTCTAATGCTATCCCTCCCCTAACCCCCACCCTTTGCTATCCCTCCTCTAGCCCCTACACCCCTACAGGCCCCAGTGTGTGATGTTCCCCTCCCTGTTTTCATGTTCAAAACCTAAAATGCATTTAAAAATAAATAAATAAATAAATAAAAGGAGAAATGTTGTGCACCTTGTTGACAATAGACAAAAATCACTGTTTATGAATCTCATCTGTTACACAAATTGAAAACAGTGTATTTCATGGAATCATTTCAGGGACCTTAGGGCTTAAAAATGGAATTTGTCTAAGTGTCACTCATAGTATTCTATCCAATAAATGTCACTGAACATATAAAAAACCACATCATGTCTTTCCTGTTTGAGGACAGTTGGAGAAAATTTGTCATTTTATGAAATCCTCAGTAAACGTAGCTTAAACATGATTAAAGTTGATTTCCTTTGATATATTAATTTTCTATAATTTTCCTTAAAAGAAAATTTTTAGAGATGGGGTCTCACTGTGTTCCCCAGACTGGTCTGGAAATCCTGAGCTTAAGTAATCCTTCCACCTCAGCCTTTCAAAGTGCTGTGATTACAGCTGTGAACAGGTGGGTCAGGCCTATCTCCTTTTTGAAAAGTTGTAGTTTAAGTCATGATGAGATATTTATTATTTCAAAGGTGATTTATATCATATTTATTAAACTTAAATTACAGGGGCATTTGATTATATAAAAGGTATTTATTTCCTTCTTTTGAAAATGATATCAGATTAAGAACTGTGGATCATTTAAAAGGTAAACCAGAACCAAAGATTATTTTGCCCTTACACTGTTCACTCTTTTGGTTTTTTCCATTGTGAATTCTTCAAAGCTCATTTGCTGTCTTAAAAATCTTTTTTTATCATCTTATGGAATGAGTGGAAAGAAACAATTGGGGTAAATGAATCTAATATAAAGTATTGACTTTTAGAAAACATAAATGCAAAAACTGTTGTAAAGTTTCAGTTTGAATAACTGTCTTATAAAATGACAGAAAATCAATCTTTATAGAAATTTAATATCCAAAACATATAGTTTAGATGTTTTGAAATTTTTGCTTTTTCTTCTCATTACTTGCAGATTGAAATTTAAAACATTTTCCTTTTTTTTCTCATCCGTGAATATCATTCTGATGGTTAGTAAATTTATTACTGGGTTCCTTGATTTTAAAGTTATTTCAGGCTTCTTCATTACCTTGATTACATTATCTTATTCAGTGACCCACAAATAAACCTGTTTTTACCTCTTTTATTCTTTGACATATAAGGCAAAGAAAATGCTTAACAGAATTTTTGCAGAAAATGAAAGTGTCTTTATCCATAATGTATATGGAACAGAGAAAGGATTTAATTCTTATTTAGCTTGGAAGCAGATCTCAGCATTTAAGCTGTCATTCAAAATTATACATTTGCCTTTCAAACTCATTCATTTATTCAGCACATTTTTATTGAGCACCTACAACATGCCAAAATGTTCCCTAAACAAGAAGATATGGTAATTAAAACAAAATGAAATTGTCTTTATGGGGCTTGTGTTGTAGCATGTTTATTCTAGTTCATTCTACCTATCTTCTTTTGATGATGGTATTTCCCTTATTTTCAAATATATGCACTCACCTTTTTAACAAATATTTATGCAGTTCCCATTGAATCACCTTTGCATTAGGTGCTTGTTAAATAGTGTTGAAATGAATACTATCTTCATAGCTCTTAAATTCTAATGGGAAAATAAACATTAAATAATAAAGTATAAATGCAAAATAATGAAATTTTTAAGTGTGAAGAAGGAAGCAAATAAAGGAAAAAACTAGCTAAGAGTGAATTCCAGTACAGATTAGGTGGCTTAGTATCTTCAATAGGGAAGCAATATTAAGCTGAAAGCTGAATGAAGAGAAGGAACTGGCCATGCCCAGGAATTCATATTTGAGGTTTTCTGGTAGAACAGCATATGCATAAGTACTGAGTTGGGAGTCTTACAAAGTGATAAGTCTGTGAAAGAGGTCACGGCAAAAGAAAGTCGGTGAATGAAAAAAAAAAAAGAAAGAAAACTATTAGAGGATGTTAGTTGGTGGCAATGATGATGAGTATTAAGGAGAAGATGAATTTTGAAAGTGTAATTATACAGAGTTGGTGAAAAATTTTGTGTAATGAATAAGAGAAGAATCAAGGATGCTTCAAATGTGTTGGATTAAGCAGCAATGTAAATAGAGATTATAGTTTTATGGGGAAAATGAGTACAGTTTACAAACTATGAAGATAGAGACATCTATATGGCGCCCAAGTAGAGATGTTAGGTTGACAGTTGACTATAAGTCAAATCTCAGAGCAAGTGCTGAAATTGGAGTTACAGGTATAACCTGAATAGTCTTGGAGTGCAATTAAAATAATAGAATCTAGTTAACTCCCCCAGAGAAAGTGTGGGGAGATGACAATTCCCAATATATACACTGGGGTTTCAGTAGAAGAGTAAAGTCTGGGAGCATGTATTAGCTAATGTGTATCCAGAATAAATGGTGCAAACTTTGCCTTCTAGGGGCTCAAGGTCAAGATGGAAAGACGAATAAATATCTAAGTAGTTATAGGATAAAAACTTTGTACTTGGCGCTAATGGAGCACAAAGCAGGAAACATTTACTTCTGCGTGTGGGTATTTCAGAGGAGACTTAAAGAAAGATGCCATTGAGCCATTCTGTAAATTTAAAATACTTTAAGTAACAGGCTAATAGGACACAGGGAAGGTCACAGTGGGCAAAAGATTTGAGATAAGAAAGAAGTATTTGACATCTCTAAGTAATTCAGCTTAATTATGTGATTATAGCCTGTTTCACAATGTAAGATTTAAGTTAACCTTCACTGATGTACTTTTTCACTTTTATGTTACATTCTTGTAGTAATTAACAAATCATATTGCTTTTGTCCTTTAATTGCCTGCATTATATGTTCTCTCCTGATTTGCCCTTAATCTACACAGGGAAGAAAAAGTGTCTTTTTTTTTTTTTTTTCAACCTAGACATTCCACAGTTTTGTGCAGAGTAGGAGGTCAACAAAAGTATCATTTCCTGAAAGACTGGGCTCTGGTCCCTCTGTCCTTGGTGATCATGGAAGCAAACCTTTTAACTGTGTGAAAACCAAAGTAATCCTATCCAAAACATTACAGCGTATCATCATTCCATCCTGTCTATGATGCCCTGATATAAGTAAAATGATTTAGTGACCTGAAATTAGCCTCTAATTAAAGCTTCAAGTATTATTCTGTACAATTTAGGTTTCATTAAATTCAAACAGACTCAATATTGAATCAATTTGTTAAACTTACTTATTTCAAGATTCCTAACAGACATGATAATACTAACATGTAACAATTTCAGACATGTAAACAATTGTGTTGTTTCACTTACTGAAGTGAGAGTACTACTTCTCAGCTGGAGTAAGATACAGCCTAAATGCAAATTAAAAGCAAAATAAAACACTCCTAGTCTAAGAACTGCTTGCTGCAGCCTAGAATGACTTTAACATTATTATTGATTGCTTCAAAGAAGTATAAGGACAAACACTCGTAAAATAAAAATATAGAGCTCAGTCTAACCAATCTACCTGTCTCAACCCTCCCTCTATCCAGTATAAATTTAAAATTAATAAAGGGTTTTGATTGGGAATTCAAAATATTTCAGTAAAATCTGAAGTCTGAAACAAAAACAACAAAAATATCTTGTTGGTAAAAAGCCCATGTTTTTGGAA
>NW_016108006.1:283074-313292 GCF_001604975.1 Cebus imitator
GATTAAATCCATGCAACTAAAAAAAAAAAAAAAAAAAAAAAAAAAAAAAAAAAAAAAAAAAAAAAAAAAAAAAAAAGTGCTACACAGCCAAGGCCCTAACTACAACAGCCAGGAGTGTCTTTGAGAAATTGAGATTAAAGACTGAAAAGTTGCAGTGTTAAAAGGTAGATTCATTTACATTCTTTATATTTCTTTTGGCAGGCACTGTTGTTGGCAGTCACATAACTGCTGTGCTCTTATAGTTCGTGTTATTTGCTTAAAAAAAGTATATGCTCAATAGAAGTCTGGCAAAAATAACAAATAAAAAAGATAAAAATTGGATTGGATTGTTTTGAAGAACCTCTCTATCCCACCACTTTAATTCATTCAAGTATCTAATTATCCATGCATCAGTTGAATAAGAAAATATTTTGAGTACTCACGATGGACAACGAATGTATCACTAATATGTCAAAAAGTAAACATTCTCCCATAATACTTCATTTTTATTGCTATATAATTCACATACTATAAAATTTGTTTTTACGTGTACAATTCAGTGGTATCTAGTATTTTTACAAAGTTATGCAATTACTTAATTTCACGACTATTACCTAATTCCAGAACATTATCATTCCACCAAAAGAAACCATGTATCCATTTGTAGTTATTCACCACGACTTCCTCTTCCTAGACACTGGCAACTACAAATTTATATTCTGTCTCTACTGATTTGCCTATTTAGCCTATTTAGACTTTTTATATAAATGGATTCATGTACCATATGGCTATTTTTGTATGGCTGCTTTCATTTGGCATAATGTTTTTAAGGTTTATACACATTGTGTCACAAATCAATGCGTTATTCTCTCTTAAGGCTGAATGATAGTTCTCTGCATAAATACACAACATTTTCTTTATGTATTAATGAGACGATGGGCCTTGGCTTTTTTCCACTTTGAGGCTATTATGAATAATGCTGCTATGAATCTTACTGTTCAAGTTTTTTGTATATTTAAAAATATTTTATTGGGCATATACCTAGGAGTGGAATTGCTGGGTCATATAGTAACCTTAAATTTAACTTTATAAGGAAATGTCGAACTATTTTACCAGGTAGCTATAATATGTTACATTCCCATCAGAAATGTATCAGTGTTCCATTTCTCTACCTCCTTGCCAGTATTTTTTTAACCTGTCTTTAAGATTAAAACTCTCATAGTGTATGCAAAATGGTATTTCAATGTGAGTTAATTTTCTTAGCATTTTCAAAGTAGGTGATATTTTGGTAGATATGAAAGTGGAAGCATAGAGACAGAGTAAGTTAAATGAGAGAAAGTAGGGGTTTGTGTGTGCATGGGTATGTATATGTGTGGATGTGTATAGTTTCCAAATGAAATTATACAAACAAAATGCTGTAATGTTTTTCTGATAAATAACATATTCACAGGGTTAGATCCTCTTTTATAGGAGGAGATATTAATTAATTGGCTTTTGAAATATGAAAGGTGTTGACGCAAAGTGAGGTGAGAGAAAACATTTCAAAGAGAGTATTTAATGTAAAATATATGGAAGCCAAATTGCAAAAGATATTATTGTGAAGCACTGAGTGGATCAATTTTGCTTGAGTAGACAGTTTGAAAAGAACAGAAGGACCGGAGCAGTGGCTCACGTCAGTAATCTCAACACTTTGGGAGGACGAGGCAGATGGATCACCTGAGGTCAAGAGCCTGGCCAACATGGCAAAACACCGTCTCTACTAAAAAATGCAAAACTTAGCTGGGTGTGGTTGTGGGTGCTTGTAATCTCAGCTATTAGGGAGGCTGAGGTAGGGAAAATTGCTTGAACCTGGGAAGCAGATGTTTCAGTGAGCCAAGATCATGCCACTGGACTTCAGTGTGGGTGACTGGCGGAGGCTGTATCTCAAAAGAAAGGAAGGAAGGAAGAAGGAAGGAAGGAAGGAGGGAATGAAGGAAGGAAGGAAGGAAGGAAGGAAGGAAGGAAGGAAGGAAGNGAAGGAAGGAAGGAAGGAAGGAAGGAAGGAAGGAAGGAAGGAAGGATGGAAGGAAGGAAGGAAGGAAGGAAGGAAGGAAAGAAAAAGAAAGAAAGAAAAGAAAGAAAGAAAGAAAGAAAGAAAGAAAGAAAGAAAGAAAGAAAGAAAGAAAGAAAGAAAGAAAGAAAGAAAGAAAGAAACAGAGAGAAAGAAAAAAGAGAAAGAAAGAAGGAAGGAAAGAAGGAAAGGAGAGAGGGAGGGAGGGATGGCATGAAGGAAGGAAGGAAGGAAGGGGAAAAGGAAACGGAAAAGGGAACAGAAGATTGAGAAAGCATATAACCATTACATCTGAACTGGAGAAACACAAAACTAATTGGAGTTACTACACGGATTCAATATTTTGAAACAATGCAAGATAATAACAGGCTTACACATTGTAATGAGTGGTACATAATAGTAAATGTGCTATGTCCTGAAACTTCATTAAAAATTTCGAAAAGAGGTGGAATTTGAGTGTAAAAGGACATATATCATGTTAGTCAAATGTTGGAAGGAATGATTCAGAAGTAGTCAAGCATTGGACAAACTTCTATAAGCTTTTGGCTTCCACCATGGGCCTTTACTGTATCATGTTATCTCACTGGAACCTCACTCTCTAAGTACAGAGGGATATGATTGTTTCTGGACTCTGATGTGTTATTTTTGAAGCTGCTAAACTGCCAGCTACATTATGTTTGTAAAAACTATTTCACACTAAGTTACTAGTTGGCTATCTCATAATCAAAGCCACATGTTATTGAATGACTGAAACTGAAGAATTAGAAGTTAATAACACTGAATTCTTATGCTCATGAAGATGACAACTGATCTTAATTGTGGGAATAGAGCCTCCTCCTTACCATGCCTTTTGGAATAGGCAAGTGGCCTGCTAATCTTGGCATTTCAAGTAAGTTCTGACAAGGATAATATTCTTTTGAATGCAAGAGACAAAGCTGGAAATCAGGAGAATAGTTGAGGTATTAAAAAAATGGCAAACACCAGGTAAAATAATGGGAAAAGGATGAATGTGCTTTCATAGCAAAGTATGTGAAATGAAAGAGACAGAATTAGCATAATGTGCACCTGTTTACCAAGAACAGTTTTAAATTAAGTTTATCTTAAAGCTGACTACCTGTATGTTTGGCCCAAATGTTTCTCCATATATACTGAACTATAACCAACTGGATGTGTATACAGACTGTAAAATGCTTGTACCAATCAGTTTCTACCAATCATAGGCATCCATAGGCCGCAGAAGCAGCAAATTCTTACAGAAACGATGCAATCTTACTAAAGGTAGTTTAAAATTACAGTGAAATAGTCAAAGAAATAGTACTGCACTTTCAGAAGTGCATTTTTTCATGTGTGTCTTTTTTTTACACCTTACGTTCTGGGACACATGTGCAGAAAGTACAGGTTTTTACATAGGTATACATTTGTCATGGTGGTTTGCTACACCCATCAATACATCAACTATTAAGGTGTTTTTCCTAAAGCTATTCCTCTCCTAGCCCCTCACCCCCAACAGCCTTGCCTGTTGGATCCTCCAGGGATCGCCTTCACAATTGTTTTCTGTCCTGAGCTTTACATCTGCTACGTAAATTTAGAATCCAAGTGGGCCCTGCCCTTCATAGTTGTTCTGGGTGCTATATGGCTATCTGAGATTCAGAACTGGGAAAGATATTAGGGAGGGCACCTGTGTAAGTTTCAAAATTATTTTCAGTAATTTAAAATTTTAAAGTTATGCTATATTAAATTAAGTAATAGATAATCATCAAATGTATGAGTCATTTATAAATAAGTTAAAATACTAAAATATTAATTATTAAACAAATTTATATTTATATAATTTGGCATGTTATTGTTATATAGTATAGAAAAGATAAATATATTTTTATCTGTTAATAAGAATAAATTTGGGAAAGCATATATTTCTAAAATAATTATGAATTGGTTTATATCTACAAATACTGATATAAAAGAATTCAAACTTATTTCCCAGATTTTCACGAGAAATTAGGCTCACTAAGAGTTGAAAATGCAGTTTATATATACAGTAAAATCTGCATGGTATAAGGAAAACAACGTTGTATACACAGTATATAAAGAAAAGCAAGATGTGTTTTGGGGAGAAAAATTGTAAAGGGATAAAAATGTGTTTTCTGGAAAAATTAATTTTGTATAGTTAAAAAGTTACTTAAATTTTGTTTCAAATTAAAAAAATTAATAAGATATAGACAAAACAATGAATTTAGAAAGTTCAGATGAGAAAAGTATTTGTAAGCAGTTACACTAATTCAAAAGTAAAATTTGTTTTTTTCATTTAAACAAGATTTTTGTGTTGTTTTAAGAAGAGATAGTAAAAATTTTATACTCCTTTTGAGTAAACTGGAAAAAAAGAGAAATGCAAAGAGAAGAGAACATATTATTTCTCATGCTACCTTTATTAGGTCTTTTGATTAGAAAACTGAGGCTCTGTCAATGAATAAAGGATTTTGCTTTCTATAACATTTTAATGATTACTTTGGCAAAATAAATAATTATTCATCAGTGATAAAGATATTTGTTTCACTGGAAAAGTTGTGAAAACAATTAAAGAACATCAGATACGATGGCATTAGGCAAAGTTAAATAAATTTAGGAATGCCTTGGTCAAAGGTATTGTGGTTTAATTACATCAGATCCACTTCCAGTGGAAGATGTAAATTGACTCCTTAAGGCACAGTCACTGGAAGGTCTATCCTCCTAGTAATAGAACTGTATGTATTGTCCAATCCTAAACTATAATATGACTAAATGCTGCAAGGATTTAATAAATTATGCTAGTGTGTCTTTACCAGGTAAACAGAGCTTTTCATGATCCAGGAACTGAGGGCAACCAAATCCTTCACTATCTAAAATCTAAAAATTGGGTCTTCTTGAAATGACATCAGGGAAAGACTGCTTTGCCACCCACACTACAGGAAAACTTCAGAGGATCAAACCTTGGGCTTGTGATTTCATGACTTAAACGGGCCTCTCCAGGTTCTTAAAACTGTACACTCATTGGAGACCTTAAGGTAAGTCTAACCAGAAAAGTTTATCCCTAGAAGTAGATTTCATCTTCATCCAAACTCACAGATCAAGATTTCCCTGCTAACACGCAACTCTTTCCTCTTAGTTTTATCCTTACTTATGCCTCTATGAATAATAGAACTGAAAAATGGGTCTTGGATGCACTCACAGTGCATACTTTTATTTGCAGAGGCTTTCACAGCAAAACTTATGCATGGACAGGCTTATGCTTTGATAGATGAAAGATAAAGGCCACTATGGGTTAGAATTTGGTCACCTAGCCTAGCTACAAAGCATGTTGGAAAACCTTCCCAGGTAAATATTTTTCCTGCTGAAAAGGAGGACAATGGGCATCAGTGAAAGCTAACTGAGAATCTCTTTCACATCCCCTCTGATACTGTACGCCTTCTTATAAGCAAGCAATTTTAAGGCTCTCAACTCTTGTCTCACAGATAAGAAAACTGGGTTTTCAAACAGGGAGTAGTATATTTGCTCTTTCCTACCCTGTACCACATCTTTTGGTTTCAATAAGTTAGCTGTTCATGCTGAAGTATTTCTCAGATATCTAAAGCAAGGTTGATGTATTGTGAAATAGCAATAATGAATGCTATGGAAACTTTCAATTCAAGTTAAAGGCATTCAGAATATTTGGTGGTCATCATGAATATTTATGGTATCTTTATGGGCACTGTGCTTAATTTTAAATATATTTGGATGGTACTATTTATTAAATAAATCTTGAAATTAATGCATTCCAAGAATTGTGTTAGGTCTGATAATTCCTTTAAAAGAAATAATACATTCTTTCAATTTTCCAAGAGGTAAATTCTTAGTAAATATATTCAAAGGAAATAAAGAGAAAAAAAAACTGTCTCCACATATTTTGTAAAACAGAAAAGATTTAAATATGTCCAATCACTAAAATAAAAGTGTTGACGTTTATTTTCTCTTTGCAGTATTCTTCAACAAGTACACACTTACCTGCAGAAGTATGTTTGACCATTTTCATGACTCAAGTGTAAACATAAAAATGATGGTAAGTGGAGGTGAGTGTTTTGCATTGGAAAGAATACAGCATACTTCATTAGAGTGTTTGCTACTGGCCAGAATAATAAGTTTCAATTAGCGCCTATCCATAAGCCTTAAGAATATTTACTTTTCCCTTTTGGATGTGAAACACTGAAATGAGGTGTGTTACATGCAACATGCTTGACGAGGAAAGCCAGGCAGTGTGCTGATGCGACTAGTGAGTTGCTGAAGGTGAAGGTGGACACAGAATCCTTTGGGATATGACGTGGTAGGTTATTTGTTACTTTTCTTCCTATGACATGTATCAGAAAAAGATAACATAGTTATTTATAATACAGCATAATATATGTGGTTTCAGAAATATAGTTTAATTAAATGAAACTACTGGATGAATTATGCAGTTAGCCAGAATTTGGAGGTGAACTGAATATAAATTTGATAGGTTTACATCTACTGCATTTGGACAAATATGCATTTTAGGATGAAAAATTGTACAATTTCAAACATTTAATATTAATTTTTAAATGGTTTATCTGCTTTCTGATTTGGGAACTAAATATCTAGGTCTTTTGTGATTAAAACACAGTGATAATTTCCCATTTATTGTATTTCATCACTTCCATTATTCATACATATCTAATTTAATCAATTACAATGGTTACAGTTCTCTGATTAAAAAGGGATATAACATTACATTTTATTGAATTATGAATGTAAGTTAATATCTATTGATATTCTCTGGTATCCATAGTTAGAATGACATTGTACTATTTTACTAAATTCAAAAACATTTCCATTTTTGCTGCCCTCTTTGTTTGGCATATTGTCTTCTCATTGCCCCTAAAGATTTCTTTTTTTTAATTTTTATTTTTTATGATACTTTAAGCTCTGGGGTACACATGCAGAATGTACAGGTTTGTTACATAGATATACCTGTGCCGTGGTGGTGTGCTGTATCCATCACCCCTTCATCTACATTAGGTATTTCTTCTAATGCTATCCCTCCCCAACCCCCACTCTCTGCTATCCCTCCTCTAGCCCCCACACCCCAACAGGCCCTGGTGTGTGATGTTCCCCTCCCTGTGTTCATGTGTTCTCATTGTTCAACACCCACTTATGAGTGAGAACATGTGGTGTTTGGTTTTCTGTTCTAGTGTCAATTAAAGATTTCTTGAGATTTATGGTATCATTGCCACTGAAAAACAACTTATTTTAAAGCAATACTCTCTTTTAACATTTTAAGATTAAAAGATGTAATATTTCAGAGAGGTGGTTATGTTTCTAAGAATCTTTACTATGCTCTAGCAATCTGAGGAAATCTAATTTTGCATTTGCTAAATATCCATTACTGCTTTATAGCTACCACAAATAACTATGATATAGGGAGAAGATAGATGTTTATTACTACAGAGCAGGAAATATTTCAAAAAGGTGTCTATCATATAATATTTTTTTCTAAAGCACTTTTTGTAACCACAGTTGTATTTAATTTTCATGTTATACTGATGCAGCTATATTATGATTTAGATTTTACGGATGAGAGAAATGAGATCCAGAGAGGTCAACAAACTTCCTCAATATTATATAACTTGGGGACTTCAAGTTTAAGACCATGCAAGAGATCCTGTGAATCTAAATCTAGTGTTCGTTTTGCTATACTACATTGCATACAGAAACTGATTTCTTCTGGGCAGATCTGGCATACCTCCATGAGGCTCCATCTCAGATAAAACTTCATGGTTGGCAAAATTAAATTCAAACCCTAAATACATTGTCTGAATCTCTTTGGACTGCTATAACAAAATACCACAAAATAGGTGGCAAGTAAACAACAGAAATGTATTGCTCATAATTCTGGAATCTGGAGATCCCAAGATCAAAGCTCTGGAAGACTCAATGTCTGATGAGGGCCTACTTTGGATTAGAGGCTCTCAAGCCTCTTTTATAGGGGTGCTAATCTCACTCATGAGGGCTCTGCCCCCATGACCAAATCATCCCAGTTGGTCCCACTTTCTAATATCATCACCTTGATGGTAAGGGTTTGGATAGAGGAATTTTGGTGGGGAGGGGGGACATAAACATTTGCACCATAGTGTACTTGTCTTTTTACTTTATTTAGAGACCAAACACATTCTTCCAACTGCTGCTTTATATTATTGTCTTTCCCTTAAAATTCAGTGCCTTAAAAAAAAAAAGAGCTTAAATGCATTCTCTGTATTTTATCATTTTTCATTCCATTTTAAATCCATTTCAGACATCTGCCTCTGCAACCAACTAAAACTGGCCAGTAAAATGACTTTCTAGTGGCCATTTATAAGACTTTTAAAATCTGCGCTCTGGATCTATGAGGTTTTTTTTTTTTTTTTTCTTTTTTACTTGACAGGTGCCTTTTCTAAAACCCTCTGGTATGAATTAAATTGTGTTCCCTCGAAATACATACTTTTAAGTCCTAACCCATGTGACCTCAGAAGGCAATCTCATTTGAAAATAGAATTATTGCTGTGTAACAAGTTAAGAAGAGGTTATGCTGGAGTGGTGTCGGACTGTAATCTGATTTTTTTTTTCTTAGAAAAAAAAAGAAAATTTGAGCACAGACATTCCTGCATATAGGGAGGATGTCATGTGAAGATGAGGCATAACTTTGGGGATTAATATGGCTTGAGTCTGTGTCCCTGCCCTAATCGCATATCAAATTGTAATCCTCTGTGTTAGAGGTGGGCCCTGGTGAGAGGTGATTGGATCATGGGGGTGAATTTTCCCTTTGGTGTTGCTGTCATAATTGTGAGTGAGTTTTCATGACATCTGGTTGTTTAAAAGTATGTAGTGCCTACCCACCCCACTTCCTCCTGACCTGGCCATGTAAGACATGCCTGCCTCCCCTTCACCTTCCACCTTGAGTGTAAGTTTCCTGAGGCCTCCCCAGCTATGCTCCTGTATAGACTGTAGAACTATGAGCCAATTAAAGCTCTTTTCTTTATAAATTACCCAATCTCAGGTATTTCTGTATAGCAGTGGGAGAATGGACTAACACAATGATGCTTCTATTCATCAGGGAATGACAATGACTTCCAGAAAACCCTTGGAAGCTGGGGAGACACATAGAACAGATTCTCCTTAGAGCCCTCATAGGAGCCAACCCTGCTGACAAGTTGATGTCAGATCTGTAGCCTCCAAAACAATGAAACAATAAATATGTGTTGCTTAAAACCCTCACTTTGTGGTATTTTGCTGAAGCAGGCCTAATGAACTAATATATCCACCCAATTTTATTTTCCTTCTATAACTTCACTATTTTCTCTAGATGTATTTAGATATGTCCAACATATATAAAACTATGTTTATGATACTTCCCTAACTTCTAACTTCTCCTCTGTCTCTTCTTTTGGTGTAAGCCACCTATTTGACACAGTTACCCAAGCAAGAAATCTGAAGGTCAATTTAGATCCCTCACTTAACTTCATGAACTGCACTTAAGCGGTAAATAAGTCTTGGAAGTTTTATCTCCTTAATATTTCTTGAATAAATTCATCTTTTCTAACCACTTAATTCTGCTCCTGAAAAACTGCATTAGTTCCATAAGTTTCTGCCTTTTACCCTTTACTCCTCCACTTAATGGACTGAAGTCTGACAATGCTAAGATACAAATAAACCCTGGCCTGAATTGTTGGTCTATGACTCCATTATTCTGGAAACCTTTCTGTAATGGAAGTTACACCCCTACCTTCCCATTCTGTTTTGTGAGATACAGCGTATGGTGACTCTCAATACACATTACTGAAGATAACAGTTTTAAAATCCAAATTTTTATGCAACACATCTTATGCTTCTTAGCATCTAAATAACAGTCCCTTTAACCTTAAATAAGAAGTAATGCATTTCAATTTCTGTTCTTTTGTGATGATTAAATTTTACAGATTTAAATCAATTCACATTAGCATTTTCATCATCTTGATGGGTTTAAAACATCCAATACAAAGATGTTTTGCGCCCTATTTTATATTTTTACTTCTGTCCTTTCTAAAACAGACACACACACACACACACACACACACACAAAAACACACACACACACACACACAGAGTCCTCTCTCCCCCTCAGTAGTTTCAACGTGCTATAGATGTATGAAACATATTTTTGAATGTCTTTTTTGTGAAAGTCTTGATAAAGTCTAATGAACATGTTTGTATTTATCGATAGGTAATTCATTAAAAGGAAAAATTTCAATTTTAAGTATGTTAGGATACTTTAAAAAGTCTTTTGTAATAGCATTTCTGAACTTTAAATGGAATTTTGATGTTTTGGCATTTAGCATTCCATGTCATCCATTTATTAAGCAAGTTAACTTGCTTTTGTTGCTTGAACCTGTGTGTTGTATTTATACGTATCAACATGGCACAAATTTCCTCCACAAAGAAATGTCATGATAGCAGGACATTAATTATTTTCTTAATGTTGCATTCTATATTTTTTACCCGTATAATTCTAATAGAATCTTATTTTACTGATTTTTGAGGGAGTAGGGAACAAAAAAATCACTTGTATCATTGGAAGTCAGAGGCTATCTTTCCTTCAATGATATATTTAATATTGTAAATAAAATTACTTATTAAAATTTTCACAGTTTTATTGTTTCTAACTTATCTTTAAACATTAAACCCCCTAATTTTTAACACAATAAGCAAGATTTCCTTCTGGCACTGGTTCTTAGAAACTAAAAATTACATTTTCTTCGACTACCAGGACTCTCTTTCATTAAAAAATGTCTTCCATTCTCATACAGACATTAAGACCAAAACAACCTTGGAAGATTTTAATTCATTACAAACTGTCAATTAAGTAATGAATTAAAATTAAAGGAGATAATGTTGAACAAGCTTGGCAGTATAGAAAGGTGATTTGGGTAGTTTTACTTTTATCCTTTAGCTCATACTTTATAGAAAGCTGCAATTTTCCTGAGAAGAAAGGAAGCTGAAGGTGATTTATGATTGGGTAACTCACTTACACTTATGGAGTATCTGTTCTCCTATAAAGGATAGGTAATGCTGTATTATGTAATACCAAAATCTCTTCTAGCTCTAACATTCTACGTTCCTATGCATATTAGTAAAGGCTATCAAAATTTGTCAGTCCTGGTGGTATGTGGTATCAATGCTAGTAATTTAGAGAATGATACAGATGATGATGTTAAAAACTAATATTTTTGAGTGTCATATGTCTTCATAATTAACATATTTAAAGCCCAAACTGTTCTATGAGATGAATATTACTGCCTTCTATTTTATAAATGAGAAAATTGAGGCTCAGATAATTTAACTAATGTGCTAGCATCATGAAGTCCAATGCCAAAGATAATTATTTCAAATACTAGGCTACATATATATAAAGTATTACTAGTGCTCCCTAGTTTCTTTCTTTTTGTGCACAAATATGGCTACATTTTTTAACAGCCTGAAGTTCATTATGGCCATATGAGTAGTTCTAGCCAATGCCCATGATTTATGACACAATAACAGAATTTATGTGTATATATATTTTTTCCCAAAGTATAGAGAACCCAGCAGTTACCTTACAGGTGCCTCTTTCTTTGAGGTCCCCACCAAGAAGACAGAATGTTCCAGATTTTAACGCTCCAAGATGGTGATGCTTTCCAGTTCTTAATCACTGAGTTGCTGCTCACAGAAAAATTTTCTTTATCTGAATACAGACTTCGCTTGAATAAATTATAAATCTTTATTTTTAAATCCACTGAAAATTTTGCATTTTATGTTGTTAAAACATAACCTATCCTATTCTGAAATAATCAAAATGTTGTTCTCTTTAATGCATGCTAGGGACATGAAGCTTTGTGTGTTTTCCATATTATTGGTTATATCCGTGTTTTTTGACATAACCTGCCACTTGGTAGACAGTATTGACTACCATGGAAACATGCTTAACTATAAATCATTCTCTTCTGCTGGATTTTCTCCCATTTTCTCACATCCATCTCTTAAACCTTTTAATCCATCCCTACAACATGTCTTTAGTAGACATGTACTAATCCACTTAGAAATTGTACCCTTATTTTTCAACATTAGCTAATAATTAAAAATATATTTGACTTCTCATACTGATATTTAATAGCTTTGTGACTCGTCAAAGTCAACTCTCAGACTTGATTAGAGAACTAAAACAAGTAAGACTGTTGCAGAATTAGGGTTTATTATGGGATTAACACTTTCTAAGACTGCATATATTGCTGGAGACATAAAGTTCTGAAAGGGGGAATGGGAGAGCCTAAGAAAAGTCAGTAACACGCCCTTTTGAAAACAGGCAACTTGCTCTGTCTAAGTCGTCCTACAGCAAAGGAGACCTGGTGAAGAAGATCACTGCACAATCTACCTCTGTGCCTGTGATTGTCCTTGGGTTGTTTTTGGTCAGCAAGGCCTGTGTTCAAGAAGAGCTGGATGTGGAGTCACAGAAATCAAGAACAAGCTAGAACCTCCCCATACCTTTTTCTTTGTGTCTCATGGCCTCTAATACAAACTTTCAGAGAATAAAGACTTCTGGCTCACTTTCCCCTACTAAAATACAAAAATTTCACTTTAAGCCAATTAAATAGTACTCATTAGAGTAGGAGATTCTAGGCAACAGTTCTAATTTAGTCAAGGAGGCAATGCAGAAAAGTGCTACAAATCATTTTTTTTCTCTTATGCTTTATTTTTTTTTTCATTTTTAAATGTTTGATCTTGCTCCGTAAACCTTATGTTATAGTTATGAGAATAATATGTGCCTGTACACTGAAAACTATAATGATAATAATAAAAATCGTTTCCAAAATGATTGTGACAACAGATTTTAAAATGATTGATTAATCAAATAATTTTGTGTGAATAAACATTTCAGACTATTTAAAAATAGAGGTTTTTGAAAACAGTGTGTGCTTATCTTGTCATTTCTGCATCTCTTCATCCTATAGGGTGCAATTAAATATTTTAAATATATACAACATGCTACACACATTGTCAATGAAAAAAAAGTGTAGTTAATATTTACCAGTGACTTCTAATGTAATATGTCATTTATTCTATGTTAGTGATATATACAAATGAAGAGATGAATGGCTTATAAGTTCTATTACATAGACTAACAAAATGTATGGACCACCAAAAAATGTAAGTGTGGCTTCGACTCTCACATAGCTTTTGCTCTGATAAAATTAGTTGGAAGAAAACTTAGTGCTTTTGGTTTTTAATATCCTTGATTTTTAAATATTCGTACACATAAAGTTTAGCTAATTAACACCAAAACTAACATGCATTTACACCAAAAATTTTCACTTGTGACAAAAACATATAGAAAGTGACCATAAGAAATATAAAAAATGATATTCTGCATAACCTTTGGATGTTGTACCATATTTATCTTGGAAACGAATAGAATGCTCAACATTATCTTTTCTAATCTTATCATTTGACTAATTAAAAAAGGAAGTTAGCCAGGTAAAATAAGGTAAATTATATTGATCATAAATAAATCATCTGGAGATCTTATTGAACATTTAATGTATATGTTTTATTTGTTATTGTTATTTTTTGTAGCAAAGTTGAATTTCCCCATACCACTGTAACACATATTTTACCTATTATTTAAATATTTTTATAATTTAAAATTATACAAACGTTAATTATAGTACATTCCAAATCCACTTAATAAAATGTTTGCAAAATCTAGTCATAACAAAGCAAAGTAGAAATTGAAATTTTATTTCAGACAAAAATCAAAGAACACTTTCAAAGAGACTATTCAAATTAAATCTATGGCTGCATTTTCATAATCAGTTTTTTTTTTTTTTTTTTCGCTCTTGTTACCCAGGCTGGAGTGCAATGGCGAGATCTCGGCTCACCGCAACCTCCACCTCCTGGGTTCAGGCAATTCTCCTGCCTCAGCCTCCTGAGTAGCTGGGATTACAGACACGCGCCACCATGGCCAGCTAATTTCTTGTAGTTTTAGTAGAGACGGGGTTTCACCATGTTGACCAGGATGGTCTCGATCTCTTGACCTTGTGATCCACCCGCCTCGGCCTCCCAAAGTGCTGGGATTACAGGCTTGAGCCACCGCGCCCGGCCCGCCATAATCAGTTTTTAAACAAATCTGAGCTAGGTCTTGTAATTGACATTGTAGACAAATCAACACTCAAACTATAGTCTCTAACGTGAGTATACAGTCTTCTAGAGATAGTGAAAGACATAATCAATATTCATAGGGCAGTGTAAGTATTTGATAAGGACTGTTCTAAAGGTGGGTCAGTGAAGAAAGCATTTCTGTGGTTTCATCAGATGCATAGAGATCAGAGTAGTTGCTTTGGCCCTGAATTTAAGAGATTTTATGTAGTTACAAACATAGTTGTAAACATGGATGCATGGATGCAATGTGTTTATGTGTCTGTATGTGAGCATGTGTGTGCTTATGCATGCATGTATGTTTTGTGGGAAAAGATAAATGTTAGAAAGTTAACCAACTTAGTTGATACTAAAAAATGGAACACATATAAAAATTCACTCTGAGAATTTTATTAATAATTATTGAGAAAAACACTGAGAAAATGAATAAAAATTACAGTATTTTTCAAAGCTTTAAAAGCTAAAGTCCTTATTTATTTTTCCAGTTTCATTTTATTCTTGAAGTTGGTAACAGATCCATCATTTTAATACGATGAGGGAATAAAGAGGATTCCTTGTGTGAACTTGATTAAAACATGAAATTTGCTTTCCTAAGGTCCTCAAAAATGAGTTATCTTACCCTGATCAAAAGTGGTCCTCTGTGCACTGACTCATATGGGGTAGCTTAATAGGATTTCACATTCTGTAATTTATACTATATTCATCTAATGATACCAGATTCATTAAAAAAAAAAAAAACTCTCAAATCTCAATCCTCTGCCATGATTATTCATACCTCTCAGTTTTCTAGTGGTCCTAAAGTGACAACACAAATCAAAGTGAATTTTCATATTATGCTTGTAGTATTTATGAAAATCTAATTAATTATATCTAATAATTAATGGAACTCCTTCCAAGAGAGTTAATACATTGGAGAAAATCCACAGAAAATGAGTGACTGGGAATCATCTTTGCTGATGTTTTTCAATGAGTCTGAATAGTATTTATATTTCTTTTTAAACTACATGATTTTAAAAATATATGTCTTAGTACAACAATATAACTATTTCTTTTTGTTGACTATTACTGTATTGATGACATCTATATGTGTCTTACACCATGTCACCCAGCCAGCCAGCCAGCAACATTTACAAAGTGCCTAATATATGGCAAGTGCTGTGCTAAAAGTCAGTGACACAGAGAGCAGTAACACAAATGCCCTTGAGTCAAAGGCTGATTTATTTTATTTCTGACCATTATAGCTCACTTAAGCCTCTAACTTTTAGTAGGACTCTTTAAGTAGAATTCAGAATTCATTATTTTGTGTTATGAGATATGATATTGTTTGTCTCTGTGTCCTCACCCAAATGTCATTTTGAATTGTGGTCCCCACATGTTAAGGGAGGGACCTATAATCCCCACATGTCAAAGGAGGGAGGTGATTGGGTCATGGGGGTGATTTCCCCATGCTGTTCTTGTGATAGTGAGTGAGTACTCACAAGAACTGACAGTTTTCTAAGTAGTTGGGAAGTTCCTCCTTTGTTCTCTCTCCTGCTTCCTTGTGAAGAAAGTGACTGTTACCCCTTCCACTATGCTTGTAAGTTTCCTGAGGCCTCCCCACCCATGTAGAACTGTGAGTCAATTAAACCTCTTTCCGTTATAAAGTACTCAGTCTTGAGCATTTCTTTATAGCACTGTGAAAATAAACTAATACAGTATATGTCAGAATGTTCTTTGCCATTCTACCCATTTCCATGAAAGGAGTATATTTCTCCTCTTCTCATCTTTGGGCTTGAACTTATAGCTTTAGCCTGTGGGGTATCAGCAGATGTGCTGTAAGCAGAGGCTTGAAGTGTGCTTTTGGACTGGGCTTTCTCACCTGCCTTCTGCCTCTACTACCAGGACATGTTGAGTGGTTTGATGGTCCTGTCGGGTACTGGGGGATCACAAAGTAGACAGTCACCTTTACTCATGGCCTGGAACCAAACCTAACCAAAGACAGCAGAGATCTGCAAAGCTGGCATGACAGTTTGACACCACAAATAAACCATAAACAAGTAAGTAAGCAAAAATGCTCATTCTCATAAGCCTGTTAGGTTTGGGGTGCCTTGTTACAGATCAATAGCAGACAGATAAAAAAATTCTGACACCAGATTTTTTGTGGTTCTTATACTTAAAAATATTTACAAGGTTATAAATATGCGTTTGTTCTTTTTTAAAAATATATAAGGAATAAAATATGTGTGTTTTATCATAATTTGACTTTGATTTTAGAACAAGTGAAAAAGGTAGAAACTATTAAAAATATCATAACATGAATAATGTTATCCAGCAAAATACATCTATGATAATTTCTTGAGTGATCATCTGTGTGATAAATTATTCCTCAGAAAGCTCTGTAACGTACCCTGTGTTCACTCAGATTATATATACATAGGTGATAGTGATGAAGTGGTTTCTTGATTTCAAAATAAAGTATGTGTCTATATGTAAGAGAAATTTCTTTACATTTTTATTTGTTTATTTAATGTTGACTTGGTTCCAAAAGTGACAAATAGACAATATTCACATAAAGATTCAAGGCCCCTCAGAGAGAGATATTTATTTTAGAGTTAACACTGCTAACAAGTAATTATTGACCACTTAATATAAGGAACATTTATTCTTTTTACATGCCTCTAATACTTAGGGCAATGGCTTATACAGTGTTGATAAACCACATATGTACACTAAATAGAAACATGTAATTAAAACAATGATGGCATTTACAAATATACAGTTAATGAAAAGTTAAGTGTTCAGGAGCCTCCTTGTCTGCTCTGAAGAATAGTGAAAGCACTAACAGCTGACACATTAGACTTGGCTAAATCAGTGACTTTCTCAATACCACATGTGTTCTTGATTGCTACATGTTGATGACATGGACCCAACTGCAATAGTAAATGATCTGGATAAGCATGAAGAGAGTAAGTCAGTCTAAGTAAAGAGAAATAGCTTGATTATTTATCGGTGAATGTACAGAAAACAATTGTGAGCTAACGTGTTGGATAAATTGTTACATGACACTATCATTTAGCTATTTTCCCTGGACAGTGTAACATGGAAATCTGAACCTGTGCTAAAAACTAAATGACAAGGTTGAAAACAAGAAGTCCTGAGGATATTCTTGGATAAAAAGATCACTTTCTATAAATTCTTATTTCTGAGTATTATCCAAAAGTCTGGGCAAATTTTTCTAGAAACCATGTTCATAGAGGAAAGGCAGTACCTCGGTTTCATTAGACTTCCTTTCTATTCACAGTACAAAACTGAATAAATGTTTGTTTCATTCTATGAAAAAAGTATTATATATATATATATATATATATATATATATATATGTCCCTCATTATCTTTAATTATGCCCCAACTTCTATCTCCTGAGGTGAGAGCCAGATGACTTTGTATTAAGTTTACTTAGTGAAACCATGGCAAAGAACAATTCTGTTAATGTCTCAGTTGTGGCAAATGATCTATAAATAATTGAGAACTTTATAGATTTCACAATATTCACACTAACCAGAGAGCCCATAAATTTAATTAATGGATAACATACTAAGGCCAGAATTTGCATCTATGTAGGTACCCATGATTTCCTAAAGGGAGATTGAAATGGAAGAAAAACTTTCTCAATACTTTGCATCTCTCTCTGGAACCTAGGCCTGCAGACATAGTATAAAAAAGAATAAAGAGAAAGGTGACAGAGCATGACACAAACAGTTTTCTGATTAGAGATCTTAGGTGAATACTTCCTGTATGACATGATGTTGAGACGCTGAGGTTCCTACAGACTGGATTCCCATCTCTCTCTTTATTCAACCTTTATTTCTCTCTCTTTCTCTTAGTAGGAGTGGACACACACACACACAACCCCTCAAAGGCATTCCTCTACCACAATTTTAAAATTGTGAATTTACCTGAATTCTCATTTATTCTTTCCTCTTCCATCTGATTATAATTAAAGAAGAAATATTCCTGTTTTGACCAAGGCTCTATTTCTAGTCTTGCTCAGTCTTACTTCGTTCCGTCCCTTACCTACTTTTTATGAAAAATGTAACTGCTGTTTCCCATATTGTCGGCCTGTCTTTTACTGCATCCTTTTTAATCAATATTTATACATGCACATGTCTCTTTCCCTGAAATAAAAAAGCTAAAGATAAAATTAGGGAGACAGAGAGAGAAAAGAGAGAGAGTTTGGAGAGAGATGAAAAGATGAGACATGCATATAGTGGCCAAAGATGATGATGATGGTGATGATGATGATGTGTGTGTATCCATATATATGCATATATATACACACACACATATCCTTATGTATATGTATTTTATATACATATATATATACATATATATATATATATATATATATATATATACATATATATATATATATATAATTTTAGTGAGAATAGAAAAGACAGAGAGGCAGACAAGTAGATGCAAGGTAGACATGAATATGTACAGAAATAGAGTTCTACTATTTAGGGCTGCTATTAAGGATTGAAGTGTTCCAGAAGAAAATGATAAATGAATCTTCAAAAACAAACTATTATAGTAATTAATGCTTGAAGTTAAAAAAAAACAAAAAACTTTATCATTCTGGGAAGAATGCCCTTTGGTCATAAGCTTCTTCCTATATTATACATTTCAGCCTTTACAGTAATCTGGATAATTCCTGTAATCCAAATGAGAAAAATGGCAAAAAAGATATAAAAATCTCCTGGGAAATTTTGGGGTAAAATTTATGGAATACATTTGAGGTCTTCCAAGAAATGGAATAATTATCTATGGCATGCCTACCATATAATGGAAAAGATAGGAGGGCCCTAGATCGTAGGGAAAAAAGGGAATCAGCCCCAATATAAGTTGTCAAAGTAAATGGTAGATGAGAATTCAATAATCACAAAAAGCTAGGACAGAACATATGTTCCTACACTCAAAACCCTTGTTTCATTATCTTATTTGTTTATTAAGTTATTTCACATATCTTTACTGAGGTTCACTGTAAAAACTACAATGCAATGTGTTGAGAATGCAGATACATATACAGTTTAGCCGTGAACTGATATAACAGGCAAGAAAGAGCCAATAAAAAAGCTATTCCTGAGTCCATGAATGCGGTGTACACACATCTCAAGATGATGTGAGGGAAGGGAGCGGAATTCAGCATGAAAAGTCAAGGAATTCATCTCAGTTGAGGTGAGATTTAAGGCAAAGTTTAAATGCTTAGTAAGAGTTCACCACGATGATGGGGTAAAGAAGAGCACAGGTCAGTAGTAACAATATGAATTTAACCTAGAATGGTTAAAAAACTTGATCTCAGATACGACACAGACATTTTAACTTCTGGTCCAGTGCTATGCCCTCTACATCACAATTACCTAATGAATTTAAACAGCGTTGGTAATGAGTACAGATATTGAATTGAATACATTCTGAATAAAACTGACAATAGGTTAATATATATTTTGATTTCTTCTTTTGTATACAGAAGACATGAAAAAAACAATTTTTGGGGGCATAACTAGTCAACTCTGTTGTCTTCATAGGTGATATAATTTCAGTATGCCTGCCATACACCGTGGTTCACGCCTGTAATCCCAGCACTTTGGGAGGCTGAGGTGGGAAGATTGCCTGAGCTCAGGAGTTGGAGACCAGCCTGGACAACATGGTGAAACCCCATCTCTACTACAATACAAACGATTAGCTGGGTGTGGTGGCTCAAACCTGTAATCCCAGCTACTCGGGAGGCTGAGGCAGGAGAATTGCTGGAACCCGGGAGCAGAGGTTGCAGTGAGCAGAGACTGTGTCACTGCATTCCAGCCTGGACAACAAGAGTGGGACTCTGTATCATCATAATAAAATAATAATAATAATTTGAAGATGTGTCCCACCCAAATATCATGTTGAATTGTAATCCCCATTGTTGGAGGTGGGGCCTCATGAGAGGTGATTAGATCATGGGGTGGATCCCCCATGGCTTGGTGCTGTCTTCCTGACAGTAAGATCCAGTTTAAAAGTATGTGGCGGCCGGGCACGGTGGCTCAAGCCTGTAATCCCAGCACTTTGGGAGGCCGAGGTGGGTGGATCACGAGGTCAAGAGATCGAGACCATCCTGGTCAACACGGTGAAACCCCGTCTCTACTAAAAATACAAAAAACATTAGCTGGGCATGGTGTCGCGTGCCTGTAATCCCAGCTACTCAGGAGGCTGAGGCAGGAGAATTGCCTGAACCCAGGAGGCGGAGGTTGCGGTGAGCCGAGATCGCGCCATTGCACTCCAGCCTGGGTAACATGAGTGAAACTCCGTCTCAAAAAAAAAAAAAAAAAAAAAAAAAAAAACCCCAAAAAAAAAAAAAAAAAAAAAAAAAAAAAAAAGTATGTGGCACCTCCCTGTACCTCTCTTACTCCCACTCTGGCCATGTGCCATGCCTGCTTCCTCTTAGCCTTCTGCCATGATTGTAAGCTTCCTGAAGATCTCATTAGAAGCAGAAACCAGCACTATGCTTCCTGTACAGCCTGCAGAACTAACAGCCAATTAAACCTCTTTCCTAATAAATTACTAACCTCAGGTATTCCTTTACTGCAAGGCAAGAACAGGAAAATACAATAGGAATTATTCCCTACAATCCCTCTTTCTCTTCTCCCTTTACTCACCCATCTTGATATACTGAACCAGTTGCTCTTTTATACCTTTAGTGCCAGGCCGGAGAGAAAGCAGTCTCCTAGGAGATAGTTTAACAGAATGAAGAGTAAGTGTTTTTCCATACAGGAGAGCATTAGATGACATTGTGCTACAGATGTGCACTGTTATCTTGACCTTAGAATCTGCAAAATGTCAAGGATCTTTCTGTGTTCTTGTTTGTACCCATCAAATGTGTCTGGACAACAGGGCACATTTTGCATGATTATATTCCTAAAACATGGAATTGTTAGCAGCTATATTTTGACAAGGACATATGTGCTAGACACTTGAAAACCCAGGACCAGCTCTTTCTCTGCTGGTAACTTACTAACTCAGCAGTTAAGTCATGTCATTTCACAAATGTGGACATCACTTTCTCTTCTGGGAAATGAAGTTGGATTGGGTGATCTCTAATTTTTCTCCCACTTTTTAACGTTGTGTGTGTCTGTGATCTTATAATAACAATATAAAATTCCTCCAGGTTTTAAAATATATATAAATATAGCAAAACATCATATTAATTTTGCCATCATATTAATTTATTGTCATCATATAAGCAATAAAACATCAACTTCTAAATATTTTTAAATCTTCCATATCAACGATTAGTAAGTGAAGATCCATGAATCTTGCTTCAGTGAGACCTTATAACTATATTGAATATTATTGTGTGTATCTGTTAGTATATGTCTGTGTTTATGCGTGTATACAGATCTCTTCCATAATATACAGCATGAATTTTAGTAGAGATCAATAGCTGTCCTCAGACTCCAAAACAGCTCTGTGATTTTACTTAGCTATTCATTCTACCTCACCCTTAACACCAGCCAACTGCAGTTCCTCTCCTACACACAAGAATGATAAACCACTATTATCATATATTTCTACTCTGTGTGGTTTTTTTTAGAAGCTGCATCAGCCACAGTCCAGTCAAGAAAATAGAAAGCAATCTATTATTTCAAATTTAATAGAGTGAATTGTCCACATAGCTCATGAGAAAGCTGACAAGCCAATACGGGGTGATGAGACAATCTGCTGATGACCTACCTATCACAGGAAGCCACTGGAGCCACAAGGCTGGAGGGACTAAGGGAACAAGCAGTGCTACCAGAGAACAGAGGGCTAGATCCAAAGCTGTCACCCCGCAGGAGCTGAAGCAACGGAGGTGATACACCTGGAGATCATTCTGAAGACCTGAAGACAATGCCCTCACTGGCTGAGTAAGAGTCTGCTCCCCTGTAGAACTGCACAGAGTAAACAGAGGATAAGGAGTGGCTCTGATTATAAACAAACTAGGGAAAGCAGAAAGGTTAGAATGAATAGGTTCACTCCTGCCCTTCTTACAGTTTACTTCTCATAATGATATCACAACCATTTCTGACAGTTATGCAGGCTCCAAAACTTTGAGTCCTCCTTGGCTTTTCCCACCACCTTTGTCCCCCAAATAATCGTCATACTAATTATATAATATTTCAGTTTATACTCCTTTCACGCACTAACAAACTCTCACATCGTTTTTCTCATTCACACGATGTTAGGATAACTAGTAAGGATAATTAGTCATTATCCTTCTAGTACCATTTCTCTTCTAACATACCATTTCATTGTCTCCATATCAACCTTCCTAATCCCAATTGTGATCACATCAGTCCCTATCTACCCGAATTTTATAAAAGTCTAGATGTAGTTACAAGGTATGCTTACTTTAGGAGCTGATTTCTACCTTTTATAGTCTTTTGAAATTTATGAGTATGAACTTTCTTATTTCACAAAGGACTTGTATGAACACTTTCTTATGCCACAAAGGACTTGTATGAAGAGGCCAGAGAAAACTTTAGCCCAGCTTTTAGCTGCACTAAGCTGTGTCCCTAAAGGTGACTCTGGCTGCAAATATTGAGGTTATCCTTAAAAAAACATTCAATGCCACCAAGCTGCAGAATGTACATTGTCTTATCTGAACCCGTCCTGCCAAACCGTTTTCAGTAATTCTCCTTTTACTCCCTTCTATAAATTCCTTCTCCCAATATTCTCCTAGTCCCTATTCATTCCCCTGTTTCACTTCCCCATGGCTCTTTTTTGGTTTCCTTTCTGCTTTCCCTGTGAAAACTTCAGCCACCTTTGTCTTAGCTGGAGCTGAGGCAGTTGTACAGATTCACTCTTCTATACTGCAGTGGTTTGAATAGGATGTGTCTGGCTGCCGTTCGCAAGTATCAGGCACTGTTTGTCTTTGACATCAGGGATGTATGTGGTTGAATGACATTTCTGGCAGTTCTCTGTACACTGGTCCATGGCATACTCACCCTTGTATTTTTGTTTCTCATGTGCCTTCAGTCTGGAAAAATGTTTCCTCTAAAATCAACATGTCCAAATATATGTTCATCTTTGAAGCTCTCATCAAATGCAACTCCTCATAGTTAACTTACTGTCTATTCAGCCTTAGTTATGAGTCCTATTCTCCTCCTGGGTACAGTCAAGCTGGCCTTTCTGTTTCTAACCTTCTTATGAGTGGAAGAGTCCACCTTACTATTTGTACATAATTCCCACAAAGGAGACCTGTGTCTCTTCCTGGTTGGATTTAATGCTAGTTCAAGAATTTCCATGGCTCTTTTGTGTTTTCTTCTGCCATGACACACAATAGTGCTCAGAGTGACTGTTCTGTCACTGGATTCTGGAGTTGGAATAAGAAAAGCAGAGGCTCTAGCAGGCCATCAGGGAGCATAAAAGCTTTCATGGTTTTACACGAGTGAGATTTTAAACGTTTTGTTACCACACTATATTGTAGCCTAACATGACTCTTTATTTGACGGTACTTTGGGGTAATTTTAGACTTTCTTAAATGGAATATAATTATTTATGTATTTATAATGTTTCTCCTACTAGACTGAAAATCTTTAGTGATAGTATTTGCTTTTGAAAATACTTTACCCAGAGTAGACCTTTGATAAATATCTTTTACCTTTTCTTATCAATATCTACAAAAATAAATAAATGATTTTTTATATGATTATGTGACTGCTCTCTTTTATCTGTATTCTCAGTCTTGAACTGCATTTTTAATGCATACTTTGCATTGCATGATCCTAGATGCCCTCACTGAAGCAGCTGTACATTTTGCTTCTTAAGAGGTTCTTCGTACTGCAAAGGACACGGGCAAATCATTATCGATATACCCATAAGTTTTTTTGTACAACATTTCCGAGATGTGTTGGCTGGTTCAGGATTGGCCTTGATTATACTTGGAATGAAAGCACCAATACAGATTTAGAAAGTGCTGACACAGTATCACTGACTTATATATCTATAACTAGTCTGTTTCCAATTTTATAAGAAGATCTAGTTGGCAGTGTTAGCATTTTTCAAAAATTGAAAGCAATAGGAAATAACCTTAGGTTTAATAGGCTTGTTTTTCTAACAATGAGATTTTTTTCCTATGAAAATTATTGATTCAATTCAACATTCCACCATAGATAGCATTGTCAAAATTGTTTACTGTTTGAAAATAGAATTGATGCTCAATAACTAACATTGAGTAGAGGTATATTGCTACAGATAATTCAAATATATGGAAAGTTGCCAGATCAACTACTTTTTGTGAATATATATAAACATATGTGAATATATATTTGTATATATTAATTTATATATATATATATATATATATATATATATATAAACAAACCTATATATACACACATACATATATTCTTTAATTAATTGTTTGGAGATAAGGGTCTTTTTCTGTCACCCAGGCTGAATTGCAGTGGCACAATCTTGACTCACTTCAGCCTCAAACTCCTGGGCTCAAGCACTCTCCCCACCTCAGACTCCTAAGTAGCTGAGATTACAGGCACAGTACACCATGCCCATCTAATTGTTTTTTTAAATTTGTTTGTAGAGACAAGGTCTCACTATATCGCCCATGCTGATCTTGAATTCATAGGCTTAAGGGATCTTCCTGTCTCAGTCTCCCAATGTGTTGGGATTACAGGTATGAGCCACCACAGTGCCCTGCTATATTCTTTTAAACCAGTCACTTTTCAAAAACGTGACCTAATTACTATAAGAAGTCCTAGCACAAGATAAAGCTACCACCTTTCATTCCAGCTTTAAAGCATCTGGTTGCTGGAAATTGAAGTTCATTTGAGAAAGTTCACATGAAGTGGAGTTTGTTGGAGGTCTTCCATGGGGACTGAATGGTAAAAGAACATAACTGTTCCTTATGGAAAGAAGGGTTTGACTCTAGAAAAATAAGCAAATGAGGCTGTTGTTTTCTGTCTATCTTTATGGCATTGAATGTGCTCCTGCATATTATTATTTGCCCCTGATCCTTCCTTCTGCTCTCCTAACAATTGACTTAATCTCCATTGCTGACAATTACCCCTGCAAAGCTTGTCAAGGTAGCCTCTGGTTAATACAGTCACAACTTCTGGTCTTTTTTTTTTTTTTTGCATCTGTAAGTTCTTTTTCCTGTTGTTTTGAAAAATTCAACACTGCCTTTGGGTGTTCATTCAATAACCAAAATATTCTAACTAAAGAATAGAGATATAGGGGAATAGATAACTTCATACATCAATCTCTAATGGGTGGAGCAAATTGAACTATTAAAGAATATTGACTTTAATAATTGAATGTATGTATGTATGTGTATTTTAATTTGACTGATAGCTACCATGGTAGGATTAGTCGTTGATTTTATCATCCAAGAAAAAGAATGTATAAAAAGCCAATTTCATGAGTAAGGTATCATATTGATTATTCTACCTATTTCATTATCAACAATATTGAACTCAAAATACTAAATTTACTTAGCAATGTATGATACTAATAATTGGCACTAACTTAAACATTATTTCAAAACTTCTCTAAAATCTTGGTTTTTCATGTTTATTTTTATATATTTCACACATTTGTACCATAACAATTATATTATGTACAAACAAATATCAATGTTCTTTCTTAAAAAGAATCATTGATAAATGTTTCTAAACACCTCTAGCAAAGTTTTACAGTATCTAAGTATGCTAAATTGAAAATTATCCACTGATAAATTAGGAGCTCATTTTATTTTTAAAAATATATTTTACCCCTAAGGGGAGCTTCTATTTTTTCTGAAATATTGAGCATTGTAACATAAGTAAATTCTTAATGAAAAGAATGTCACAAAAAGCAATGATCCATAAATATTTTCTTGGATATTTTAGTCTGATGTTTAACCACAAAATTAGGACACTGAATACTCATGGGGTATTACTTATGGGTAATCATTTTGAAGGCTCAAAAATTTCTGACTAACATAGGAAATATAATAATAACAATAATGCCTCTGATGTCACAAAAGGCATGAAAGGACCTCTAAGCGATATATCACATTTAGCCAGAGCCAAAGTTACTAGCTCTCTGACACAAGTGCAGAAGATCTAAAACAAAGCAAATGTATTTGAGACTTCAAAGAAAGAAAGTTTACACTATGCAAAGTAGCTAGAGGTGATGTCCTAAACTGTATAATTAGTCAATTAATGTTTATTTTGATCGAATAATGACTGTATCAATTTGCTAGAAAACGTGAAAGCAGTGCTCAGTGAGAAAGCTGTCTAATTCTATTGCACAATGTACTCTATTCTCCTTGATAATGATATCCGAATTAAAACCTCATGAGAAAGTCAGTTATTTTTAAATCTAAGATTCCCCTGAATTGCAAATTATTACTTTTCCCAACATAACTATGATGGTTGCTTTCAATTTCTGCTGTGAAACAGCAGGTTCCAATGCCAAATTGACATTTAATAGCATTGTGGGAACCTACCACAGGTCTTGCAGAAAATAGTATAGATTTGTTTGGTAGGGATTTATAGCGGAATTACAAAGATCCCCTTAGAACATTCAAAATCCCTGGAAAATCTCCATGGTATCGATGAGTATTGACCCATTATTCTCTTGAATGGCAGAAATGCTGCTCCAGTCCTCTTTTAAAATTTTCTATTTTGTAAACTGAAGGCTTATAAGCATATCCACTGACTCCATATGACTTGTCTTTCTATCGAAAAAGTGCCTACACAGCAACTATAGCTATCTAATGCTATCATTAAATGCAATCCTGTTATGGGCAAAATTCTTCTGAAGCAATTTCAATTACTTTCACTATTTCAGTATACAGAGATTTTAACCCTGGTGTGTTATTTGATTACTTTCTATAGCACATACTAGTCAAAATGAGATATTCTAATATATTATACAAGAAAAAAATGAGATATTCTAATATATTATACAAGAAAACCACACGTGCAATCCCCGCCTCCAAACTGCAAACCCCCAAGTTTTCCAGTGGAGTGACTTATCTTCTTGAACCAGAGCCAGTTAGAGTTAGATATGTAATACATTATCCTGATCCTTAGTGACTTAAAACAACTAACATTCTAGGGATTGGCAATGTAGTGATGTTGTGGGGGTGGGTAGCAGCCATATGTTTCCATCTTTGCAGGGTTTGGTGAAGTGGATGCTGACTGATCTAGCTTGACTTATGCTGGGATGCACCCTTTCTGCATCAAGAGGGCTCTTACCCTCCAGAATACTTGTCCAATATTGTCTTCATGGCAGCTTCTCAGGGTTTCAAGATACTAAGCAGGTTTATAAGATACTAAGCAGTGGCACAGAAGCCTTCGTGAGTCCTCAGAAACAGCATGACATTACCTCCAAAATACATTGAGCAAAGCAAGTCACAGTTCTGGCTCAGATTGAAGTGCATGAAAAATAGACTCTGCTTTTTAATGAGAGGAGCCTTAAATTCATGTTCTAAAGCAAATAGATACAGAAAAGAATAAAGATTTGGGGGCATTTTTATAGTTTACACAAGTCTTATTTCTCCTAAATGAATTTCCAATATGGACAGTAGCAAAGCACTAAAAAAAGAGATTCCTAGAGAGTGGACTCAAAATATAACTGGACGCCCACATGAAATCACTGTAAATGGGCTGTTTAGCCAACTCATTATCTCCCTAAGATTTTGTCTTCTTCTTAAACTAATAGAAAGATATTGGTATTTAGTACAATCTGTGTCAGAGTAATTTCTACGCATGAGAAATTGGGCACATTAATAAGAACTACCATAAAGTTCAGAAATAAATGACAAAGATTTTTTAGTTTACATAATATAAACAGAAAGATAAACCTAGAGAGTAAATTATTTATGATAATTTTTTCTGCTATGGAGAAGTTCACCAAATGCAGCTGGCAATATGGTATTGAAGGTTGCTTTTGAAAGCGAGGGAGAGGTTCAGAGACTTTCTGTTGAGTCAGCCCTGTCATATCACAGCATCTGTTGTATGATCTCATATGATAGTGACTGAAAGTCTGTGAATTTCAAGTTTACTACCAATAATAATTGTGACAAAGTAAAAATTTGGGTTAAAGATTTGCATTTGCATGCAGCCCATGAAAAATATATTGGGAAACTCAGATTTGGTTCTTGCCAGCGAGGAATATTTTACCAGTCATATTTTCTGAAAAAAAGTAAATTTTAAAGAAGGTGATGCATGCCAGAAACAAAAGCCTGTAAGAAGTTCTGAAACTAGTGACATTAGTTTAATATATATTTTTTACATTTAAACTATTCCTGGAATGGAATAGGAAGAATTGAAAAATACTTAAATGTTTATAAGCAAACAGGTTTTATTTAATGAGGAGAAAATAAATATGCAAAAAAGTAGCCAATTGTATTCATAACTAACCTGTTGACAAAGCTGAGGCAAGAACTTGGGATTTCTGATCTCAAAAACAGAGCTGTGTCTGCTCTTCTATTTCTCAAGTTATTTTTAATCCATATAAATATGCACAAATTTACCTTCATTTTCTCGTGTTTATATACTACCTGTGAGTGCCTGCCCATCTGTGTCTGTGTGTTTGTGTTGTATCTTCTAAAGAAATATAAATAAGATATTAAGAAAAATAAGTTTGATTAAATATGACTCCAACATTCTAAGTTGCCTACATCAAGAAAATAAGATGGTAGAAAAGTAGTAAGTGTCAGAAACGTGTTAGCGAATTGAAAATCCCCAATGACGAAGGAAACTTCTAACTAATTTGAACAGCTTTTAAAACAGCAGAGTGCATCAAAATGCTTGTGCTGCACAGTACAGAATAAAACCAAGACAGGTCTTTATTTACTTCAATTCTTCCTCCTTCAAGGCAACTAAGAGCTGTGAGTATCCTGGATTCATCTCCAGTATATAAGAATCATTTCTATGATCAAAATATTATAATGATGCCATCTTCCATGTGATTTTGCTTTTTTATAAAGATTAATATTTCACATATTACAAATTTCACCAGCTATATATATTTCTCATTATTTTCTAATACATTGATGAAAATAAACACCCTGTGCTTCCAGTATTACAGGCTTTTTACCAAACAAGAATTTCCCCTCAGAAAAGTTATGGTTATTACCTTAAAAGTGATGTGTTATTTTATTTTTCTGACAATGGAAGGCCTCTACAAGTCCAAAGTGAGAAGCAATTATATACTATAGAGCAGAATAATAGAACACTGCACTAGGATAAATTTTGTGCCCACTTAATTGAAATACTTGCCAAGCAGCTAGGTGAGAGCTGTGTATTTCAATCACTCTAAACAATGGGTAAATGAGACACATTCCTTCTAAATGACACATTTTAGCTGTCTGGAAGCCTGTTCAGAGTTGTGCGTGGTAGCATACGTTTGCCACCCTGTTCCTTACATTTGGTCCATTTCAAGCTGTGCTTTAAAGCTGTTTATGCCAAAGAGCCTTCTTAATATTAAGAAAAAAGAAAATGTTTTTGGATATAGCACACACACCAGTATTTTTCAACTCTCTCTAGGATACATGTATGTGTAGCTGTATTTCCGTGTCTCTCTGTCTTTCTCATCATATACATATAAAATGTAAAATATGACTACCTTTTATTAATTGTCATATTAAAGTTGGCAAACATTAGACATTTTTCCATTGTCATCCTTAGCTCTGCTTTTATTTATTTTTCTAAAACTAGAATATAATGATTAAACTGTGCCAGTAATTCAGAGCAAAGAAAATAAATTTGTTTCAATATCAAATTCTTGAAGAAGTATCTTTTATACGTATATATATAAAAAAAAAAAAACTAACAAAGGAGGAATAAAAAGAGATTATTCGTTCCTGAAGAAAGCAGAATAAAAATAGCAGAAAATATTTTTATTTTGCTTTCTTCAGGAACGAATAATCTCTTTTTATTCCTCCTTTGTTAGG
>NW_016108006.1:313451-314911 GCF_001604975.1 Cebus imitator
AAGCAGATAATACTTGGCTTAATCAGTTACAGGCCGTGTGGCCATGATAAATCATCCAAATCATACATTTTTGAGAGCAAAAGAGGGTATTATTAATAACTAAGCCAAAACCACAGACACAGCCTGAAAATCTAACCGGAAAACAAGGCCATATGTTTCTTCTGGCCATTCTACAATAGGTTTTCAACTCTTTGACATGTTTTTTACAGTAGTATTATATTTAGTTTGCATATTAAAGTTATTTAATCTATCGTATATTTTTATTTATAGTTTTAAAATTCTTTAAAGACAAAGAGTTGATCTGGAGAGTGAATCTAAAGAATAGCAAAATTTACTTCTAAGGAAATGTGAAGCATATGTCCTCTGTGTATCTCAAGTTGAAAGCCCCTCAAGAAGTTCCGAATCTTAAAATATCCTACAGATTAATGTGAACTAGGTTTAAACCTCTAATTTATCATTGCATCTGAAAAAAATTATTACATGAGTAATTAGTAATGTCGCCTAGGTATTTTTAATTTTCTTTCTTGGATTTCAGTTTACAAAAAAAAAATCTATCTTTTTTTTTTGTAAAATTGAAGGAGTGTAAAGATCTCACTTGATCAGGAAGAGTAAGAAACCATTCCGTAAAGTGTGGGAAGCATTAGGGCTTGATGCCTTCAGAAACCTATTCTGGCTTTACCTCTAAACCTGCTCTTGAAAAGGAGCCTCTTCAGTAACTTCACACGCCTTGTAAGAACAGATCACGTATTTTGTTTGTTTGTTTTATACACATTGTGTAATGCATATGGGAAATTTGATTACCCCTTTTGAAGGTAGTGCTTATAATAAATTTACCTAATTGTTACTGTGCTCTTGTGATATTTTTCTACGAGCATATCATGGAGGAAGGAGCAATGGACGGAGAGTACATCCTCCAGGCTGAGTACAGGGTAAGAGAAAGTCAGATATAAAAAAGTGAATCAATTAAATATTAACATGTTGATGGGGTGCTATGCTATGAATGAGTGTCCCTCAAACTTTATGTGGTCAAAATTAATCTCCATTGTGGGAATATTGTGAGGTGGGATCTTTGGGTAACTGATTAAATCATAAGGGCTCCACCTTCTTGAATAGATTAGTGCTTTATATGAAAGTGTTGGAGAGAACTAGACTACTCTCCTGATGCTTTTATGCCCTTCTATAACATGAGGACACAGCATTCATCCTTATTTTTGCCCTTCGACCATGTAAGGGCATATTTGGTGTCATCCATGAGGCATGGGCCCTCATCAGGCATTGAACCTATTGGTGACTTGATCTGGGACTTCACAGCTTCCGGGCTGTGAGAAAGAAATCTCTGTTACGGACAGGCGCGGTGGCTCAAGCCTGTAATCCCAGCACTTTGGGAGGCCGAGGCGGGTGGATCACGAGGTCAAGAGATCGAGACCATCCTGGTCAGCACGGTGAAACCCCGTCTCTAC
>NW_016108006.1:315063-353292 GCF_001604975.1 Cebus imitator
AAAAAAAAAAAAAGAAAGAAATCTCTGTTACTTATAAATACCCAGTCTGAATTATTTTGTTATAACAGCATGGAGACAGTCATTTAATTCCATACAGACATATTTAACATCAGTTAATTAAGCTGAGGATTGGAATTATGATTGAAATATCGTCTCAGAGACTCAGTTCACAATAGAGAGTATAAAGATTGCTGGAATGAGTTTCTGAATAATTGTGGAAAGTCTTTTTGGTGAACTTCACTAGGATGGAGAGTCTAAGCCCTAAATTTCAATTTTTGATCAAGGGCCTTTAGATTGTGACGTTTTATAAATATTTCTAAGAGAGGGGTTAAGAAGGAATTCCAGAAGCAATTTTTTTTTTAAATTTTTCATTTAATTGGATTATCACAACTCTCTTCTGCTCACTGCTGACAGAAGCAAACTGCTGGCCTGCCTGGTAGATTGCTGTCAAGCATGTCAGCATCTGTCCCCAAAACTCATACTGCAGAAGAGGATCAGGAGGATTAGGAAGCTAGTTTCTAAAATTTACTGCCTTTTACCCTCAAAACCTAAATATTTCTTTGCTTCACTTACTGACTGAAAGACAAAAAAGAGAATGTTTTCTTATTTTATATGTTAGGTTTGGTAATGGTGGTAAGTGGGGTAGAGTCAAAGTTTGACACAAACTATATATTGCATTGTAACTCCTTTCAACTGTTTATGAATCTACTTATAACCAGAAATACATTTTCCTTGCCTAGAATTTTTAAAGGTCAAAATTGTACTGCAGTACAGTTCAAGAAAACTTTCTGTGGGTAGCATTTTTAAAGATTATACTCAAGTATTTTTCTTCTATTTGTCAACTATTATTTTAGATTTGGGAGTATATGTGCAGGTTTCAGAGTACATGTGAAAATACCTGTGTATTTGCATGATCATGGGGTCTGAAGTACGAATGACGCGTCACCCAGGTAAAGTACATAGTACCTAATAGTTAGCTTTTCAATACCCCCTCACCCCTGCTTTCTTACCCACTTTAGTAGTCCCCAGTTTCTGTTGCTGCAATCTTTATAGCCACAAGTACTTAATGTTTAGCTCCAAATTATAAGTGAGAACATCAGGTATTTGGTATTCTATTTCTGTGTTAAGTCATTTCGGTTAATGGCCTCCAGTTGCATTCATGTTGCTGCAAAAGACACGATTTTGTTCTTTTTATGGCTACATAGTATTCCATAGTGGCTATGTATCACAGATTTTTTATTCGAACCACCACTGATGGGCCTCTAGGTTGATTTTACATCTTTGCTATTGTGAATCTTACTGCAGTGAGCATATGGGTGCATGTGTTTTTTTAATAGAACAATTTATATTCCATGGAGTATATACCCAATAGTGGAATTGCTGCATTGAAGAGTAGTTCTGTTTTAAGATCTTTGAGATATCTCTAAACTGCTGTCCACAGTGGCTAAACTCATTTCCATTTCCGTAACAGTGGATAAGCGTTCCCTTTCTCCTCAACCTCACCAGCAGCTGTTATTTTTTGACTTTTTAATAATACTCATTCTGACTGGTGTGAGATGGTATCTCATTGTAGTTTTGATTTGCATTTCTCTGATAATTAGTGATGTTGAGCATTTTTTTATGTTCAACATCATGCCTTTTGTCTATTTTTAAATGGGATTGTTTGGTTTCTGTTTATTGATTTGTTTAAGTTCCTTATAGATTATGGATATAAGACCTTTGTCAGATGCTTAGTTTGCAAATACTTTCTCCAATCATATAGGTTGCCAGCTTACTCTGTTCATTTATTTTGTTGTACAGAAGTTCTTTAGTTTAATTACTTCTCACTTGTCTATCTTTGTTTTTGTTGGAATTGATTTTGAGAACTTAGTCATAAATTCTTTCCTGAGGCAATGTCTAAAATTCTGTTTCCTATGTTTTCTTCCAGGATTCTTATAGCCAGAGTCTTACATTTAATTTTTTAAATACATTTTGAGTTAATTTTTACATATGGTGAAAGTTAGAGGTCTAGTTTCATTCTTCTGCATTTGGCTAGCCAGTTATCTGAGGGCCATTTATTGAATAAGGAGTCTTTTCCTCATTTCTTTTTTTTTTGTTGACTTGGCCAAAGCTCAGGTGGCTGTAGAAGAGCAGCTTTACTCTGGTTTCTATATTCTATTCCATTGGTATTATGTCAGTTTTTGTAACTGTACCATGCTGTTTTGGTTATTTTAGCTTTATAGTGCAGTTTGAAATTGGGTATATATGTGGCTTTATTTCTGTGTTCTCTGTTGTGTTCCATTGGTCTATACATACCAGTACCACACTGTATTAATTATTGTAGTCTTATATTATAGTTTGAAGTCAGATAGTATGATGTCTTTAACTGTTCTTTTTCATTAGGATTGCGTTGGCTACTAGGGCTTCTTTTTGTTTCCATATGAATTTTAGAATACCTTTTTCTAGTTCTGTGAGAAATGACATTGTTAGCTTTATAGAAATTGTGTTGAATCTATAGATTGCTTTTGTCAGTATGGTCATTTTAATGATATTGATTTTTCCAATCCATGAGCAGGGAATATTTTTCTATTTGTTTGTGTCATCTATGATTTCTTTCAGCAGTGTTTTGCAGTTCTATTTTTGTAAACATCTTTTACCACTTTGGTTAGATGTATTTCTAGGTATTGCATTTTCTTTGTAACTCTCATAAGTGGGATTTTATTCTTGATTTGGCTCTCAGCTTGAACATTATTTGTGTATAGAAATGCTACTGTTTTTTGTGTATTTATTTTGTATCCTGAACTTTTACTAACGTTGTTTATTAGTTCTAGGAGCCTTTTGGTGGAGTCTTTAGGGTCTTCTAGGTATAAAATTTTATCATCTGTAAAGAGAGATATTTGACTACTTTTTTTTTTTTTCTAGTTAGATGACTTTTGTTTCTTTTTCTTGACTAATTCCTCTGATTAGGTCTTCCAATAGTATGTTGAATAGTAGTGATGAGAGTGGGCATTTTTGTTTTGTTCCAATTTTCAACAGAAATCTTTCCAGTTTTTGCCCATTCAGAATGATGTTCGCTGAGGACTTATCATCAATGGCTTTTATTATTTTGTTGTATGTTCTTTCAATGCCTAGTTTCTTGAGGGTTTTTTTTTTCATAAAATAATATTGGATCTTATTAAAAGTTTCCTCTGAGTCTACTAAGATGCTCACTTAGTTTTTGTTTTAAATTCTGTTTGGTAATTGATTGATTTGTATGTGTTGAACCAAATTTGCATCCCAGAAATGAATCCTACTTGATAATGGTGAACTAACTTTTTGATACGCTCTTGCATTCAGTTGGTACTTTGTTAATTTTTTGTGTTCATAGTCATCAAGGATATTGACCTGTAGTTTTCATTTCTTGTTGTATCTATGCCAGGCATTGGTATGAATGTGATTCTGGCTTCATGGAATGCATTAGGGAAGAGTCACTCCTACTTCAGTTTTTGAAATAGTTTTAGTAGAATTGGTACCAGCTCTTGTACATGTGCTAGAATTTGTCGCTGAATGCATCTGGTCTGGTTTTTGGCTGGTTGGTTTGTTTGGTTGACTGGCTAGTTAGTAGTTTTTTTTTTTTTTTATTACTGATCCAATTTTTGAACTTCATCTTGATCTCTTCAATATTTCTCTTTCTTTTTAATTCAATCTAGAAGGTTGTGTATTTTCAGGAATATATCAATTGCCTCTAGAAATTCAAGTTTTTGTATATCGAGGTGTTCAGTATAGTCTCTGGGGATCTTTTATATTTCCAGTTGTGCTAATTTGGATCTTCTTTCTTTCTTTCTTTGTTAAACTAGCTAGTAGTCTCTCAATCTTATTTATCATTTCAGAGAACAAATTTTGGTTTTATTAATTTTTTGTATGCTTTTTTGCCCTTTAATTTAATTCAGTTCTGCTCCGATTTAAGCTACTTCTTTTCTTTTGCTAATGTTAGGGTTAGTTTGCTCTTATTTTTTAGCTCCTCTCAGTGAGATATTAGATCATTAATCTGAGAAACTTCTATCTTTTTGAGGTATATGTTTACTGCTATGAAGTTTCCTCTTAATACTATTTTTGCTGCATCCCAGAGATTTTGGTATGTTGTATCTGCTTTTATTTCTTTCAAAGAAGTTTTGGGTTTTTGCCTTAAGTTTGTTGTTTGCCCAAATTTTACTCAGGAGCAAGTTGTTTACTTTATATGTAATCGTGTGATTTTGAGAGACCTTCTTGGTATTAGTTTCTGTTTGTATTCCACTGTGGTCCAAGTGTATTATTTCTATGATTTTGATTTTTGAAATGTACTGAGACTTACTTTAAGACTGAGCATATAGTCAATCTTGAAAAATGTTCTGTGTGAAGATGAAAATAATGTACATTTTGTGGTTGATGGGTGAGGCATTCTGAGGATAGCTTCAATTAGTCATGTAGCAAGTTGAAATCCAGAATTTCTGTTATGTTTTTGCCTTGATAATTTGCCTAATAATATCAGTGTGGTGTTGAAGACTCCCACAATTCTTGTGTAGCTGTCAAAGTCTTTTCATAGGTTTAGAAGTACCTGTTCTATAAATCTGGTTGCTCCAATGATGGGTGCCTATATATTTAGGATAGTTATATCTTGCTAAATTGATTTCTTTATAATTACCTAATGCTCTTCTTTGTTCCTTTTTATTATTATTGGTTTAAAGTCTATTATATTTAATGTAAGATTAGTGACCTTTGCTTTTTTTGTTGTTTTCCATTTGTGTGGCAGTTCTCTTTTCAATCCTTTATTTGTGCCTGTCAGTGTTTTTCATATATGAAATGAATCTCTTGAAGATTGCAGAAGGATGAGTTTAATTTTTTTTATATTCTACTTGCCTTCTCTGTCTTTTGAGTGGGGCACTTAGAGCATTTACATTTAAGGTTAATATTGATATATGAGATTTTAATCCTATTGTGAAGTCGTTATCTGATTGCTTTGTATTTTCTATTGTGAGATTACTTTAAAGGAGCTGTGGGTTAGGCACTTAAATTTGTTCTTGTAGTACCAGATAGTATTCTTTCATTTTCATATTTAGGCTTGTCTAGTGATAAAAAATTCCCTCAGCCCTTGCTTGTCTGAAAAACTTTTTATTTCTCCTTCATTTATGAATCTTAGTTTGGCAGAATATGAAATTCTGGCTTAGATTTTTTTTTTTTGGGTCAGAATTCTGAAAATAGGACCCCAGTGTCTCCTGGTTTGCAAGATTTTTGCCAAGAGCCTGCTGTTAGCCTAATAGAGTTATCTTTGCATGTACTCTGACCACTTTTTTTTTCAAACTGCCTTTAAGATTTTTTTCCTTGGTATTGACTTTGGACATTCTGGGGACTATATGCCTTGATTATGTTCGTTTTGCTTAGTATCTTGCAAGTATTCTCTGTATTTGCAGTATCTGAATATCTACCTGTATAGCAAGATTAGTAGTTTTCTTGAATTATTTCCTCAAATAACTTTTTCTAGCTTGTTTATCTTTTCACCTATTTCAGGAATTTCAATAATTCATAGGTTTACTTACTTTACATAATCCAATATTTCTTGAAGACTTCACTAATTTTAAAAAATTTTTCTTCTCTTTATTTTGATATGACCATGTTAGTTCAAAAGATTTGTTTCCAAACTCTGAAATTCTTTCTTCTGTTTAGCCTAGTCTGTTGATAGAGCTTGCATTTATATTTTGAAGTGCATTGAGTTTTTAAATTCTAAAAGCTCTGATTAATTTTTTAAATCTTTTTTTTGGAAGGTTTTTATTTTTTATTTTTGTCTTTAACAAATACAATTTAATAGGTCCAGGGATGTTGAAAGATGTTTTTCTCTTCTTTTGTTTCCTGGACTTTCTTTAGAAATTTATTTATGTTGATTTTTAACCTTTTCTTGGATCCCTTTGAGCTTCCTTGAAAATAAGGATTTGAATTCCTTATGTGTCATCTCTGAGTTTTCATTTTGGTTAGGGACTACTGCCAGAGAGCCAGTGTGATTCTACGGTGGTGTCACCACATTCAGATTTTTCATAGTGCCAAAATTCCTTTAAAATAAGTTACTATCTGTTGTTTTAACTATATTTATTCATGACATCCATATGTTTTCTTGTTGAGTTAGAAAGGTAAATTGCAATTCCAAGAGCCATAGACTGAAATTTATTTACTCAAATTCTGAGCTCTTTTCTGGACTTAAAAAATACTATATTTGTCTTCATGGAGTTAGTAGTCTAGTGGAGAGAAAAATACAAAAAATATTTACATGTTGGGGGATGATCATGCTACAGAGGAAAGACACAACTAGGTCAGGAAAATAAGGGAAATGGGAGGGGGTTATCATATTCTGTTATTTGCTATGGGAAGTCGCTGATAATGCAACATTGTGGAAGAGATAAAATGAAAGTGAATGAGTAAGCCTAGTGGTGTTCTAGGGGAGAGCATTCAGGTCAAAGGAAGTAATAGATGCAAAGAACCTGAGATTTGTGTGCAAGAGAACATCTAGGAAGCTAGCATACTTGGAAAACTTTGCACATCATTAAATTAAGGATCTTACCATGAGGATATTCAAGATTATCCAGGTAGGCATTCAGTGTAATCACAAGGACACTTAGGGAAGCAAGAACAATTTTGGCATCAAAAAAGAAAGCAATATGACAATTACAATATAATGCCATGATGCTCACTTTGATTGGGTAAGGAAAGTCCACAAGCCAAGGAATGCAAAGAATGCAGCTCTAGCAAATGAGCACGGCAAGGAAAGGGATCTTTCTCTAGAGCTGCTAGAGAGAGCCCAATCCTGCTAACACCTTGATTTCAGCCCAGTGAAACTCGCTTTAGATTTCTGTCCCAGAAATCCAAGAGACTAAAGCTGTGGGGTTTTTTGTTTGTTTGTTTTAAACCATCAAGTTTTTGGTAATTTGTTACATCAGCCATAGGAAGCTAATATGGATGGGACCTTCTGTAGCATTTGAGGAGAGATTGGGGATAAATAGAAAGGAGAAAAATCACCATTTGCTAAGAGGAGGTGAATCATTCACAGGAGTGGAAAAAGATGATGTAAAAGAGAGAGGAGAAATGCCTGGAGGGATGTTCTTTTGAGGCAACAGGGGAAGTGATCCTGGGTACGAGCAGAAGAATTGGCCCCAGGAAGAAGCAAGGCCAGCTCACTGACTTCCATGGAGAGAAGGAAGAGTATCTGAATTTAGATGCAGAAGTTTCTGAAAATAAAACCCAAAAAGACCATTGTGTACACTATTAGTTTTTAAGTAGTCAGCACATATATTGCCATTACTAAATTACATATATCATCATTAAAGCCAGAAATATTTTATTCATCCTTTAATGTTATTCAAATATGTTTTCATTATTTTCTCAGTAAACAGAGATGTAATGATTAAGATTCCAGCTTTGGCTCATAAAAATGTCAGTGCTGCTTTGTTTTCTCCTGATATGAAATAATTTAAAAGTTAAAATTTTATTAATCAAAGAGGTTTTATTGCTTTTATTATTAACAATTTAAGGAGATTTCAATTATGTCTAACATTAGAAAATCTAGAACAGATACTATATGTATTCAGACAAAAACAGTTTTAACAGTGTTTTTTATCTAAACATTAAAAGACATTTAAAATTTTTAATATCTATAATAAGAAGACATACAGTCTAATTGTTCCAAAGTATTCTGAAATCAGTTTGCCTAAGCTTATTCCCAACACCACCACTATTAGAATTATGAACCCAGTCAGGTTCTTTAACCTTCAGTGTTCTCATGTAGAATGCACATAGTAATAGTACCTGAGTGACATAATTGAAAGAGTAATTTAGAAAAATGCCTGCATATGGTAGAGACAATAAGTGTTAGCTGTTGTTACTTTTGTTACCATTGTCTTTTCAACATTTATTTTTGAAGTACTTATATGTGAAGTGTTGACAAAAAGAGTCAAGCTCTGCAAAATATTTTTTTTGTTCTGAGCCAGATATGAATGACCATGGCCCATCACACAGCCCTCAGGAGGTCCTGAGAACATGTGCCCAAGGTAGTCAGGGCACCATTTGTTTTATACATTTAAGAGAGGCATGGGACATCAATCAAATGCATTTAAGAAATATGTTGTTTTCCTTAGAAGCAAATTTTTTGGTGCTTCAAAAGAAGTAGCATTTGAATATAAATTTTCTCAGCAAGACAATTTTACTTCTATAGAAGGGTGCATCTTGTGGATGGAGCAATGGTGAGAGCACAACTGAACAGGGAAAGGGAAGGAGTTCTTATCCCTGATGGAGGTTGCTTCTACTGCTGTGTCATTCTCCTCTCAGCTAGGGTTGGACCACACAGTCAAAGCTAATTCTGATTGGCTATTTTAAAAGAGCAAGGGTAGGAGTCAGAATGGTGGGGTGAACAGTTTTGGTGAGAAAGAGGTTATGGAACAGGTGACTAAAAGTGAATCAGGTCAGAACAGGTGACCAGAGGTGACTCAGGACAGGACAAGTGACCAGGGGTACAGATATAAACTATTGATTAGAGCTGGCAGGAAGGTTGTTTACTGAAACTAGAGGCAAGAAGAAGAAGAGAGTGAGGAAGTTAAACTTTAAAATGGAGAACAAAGAACACAAAAAGTGAACATACTGGCATATTGATTTTTTGAAGAGAAATTTGGAGCTTACTGTATTTAACACTTTGGTCCAGAAAGGTGGGACAACTCAAAGTGGGAAGCTGGAGGGCTTCCAGGCTATAGATAAATTTAAATATTTTCTGGTTGACAGTTGAGTTTGTCTAAAGACCTGGAGTGGATAGAAAGGAAATGTTCAGGTTAAGATAAAAGATGGTGAAGACCAAGGTTCTTTTGAAGTCTTATAGTGGCTGCCTTAGAATAGAGAATAGAAGACAAATGTTTCCTATTCAGACCTTTAAAAAGTACTAGACTCTTAGTTATTATCTTCAGAATTGGGAGGGCCTGGAAGCAAAAGGTCTAGCTATGTTAATAGAGACAATTTACAGATGCAAAATATACCCCACAAAGGACAGCTTTGCAGGGCCAATTCAAAATATGGCAAATGAGTATTTTTATGGCAAAATATTTTGACTTTCTTCTTTGTAATGCCAGAGTCAGATTGGAAAGCAAATCATGATACATAGGGTTCCATTAAACCCATCTGATGAGAATTTATGGTTTGTAGGGTATGACTCCCAGACCACTTAGGAATTTGGTCAAGATAAAACTATCAGAGCTTAGTTCTCAGAGGTTCTGCTAGTGGTATGGTGAGAGTTATATTTAAAAAATGTATTGCATATAATTAAGATACGTGACATGATATCTTGATAAACATTTATGTAGTGAAGTGATGACTAATTAAGAAAATTAACATATCCATCACCTCATTGTCACTTTCTTGTGTGTGTTTGTGTGTGTATATGTGTATGTGTAAAGATCACCTATAACCTATTCTCCTAGCAAATTGCCAGTGTGTAATAGAGTATTATTAACTATAGTGCTCACACGCTCTATTAGATCTATTGACTTATTCACCTGACAGATTGCAACTTTGTACATTTTCCTGCATACATCTTCCTTGGTAATACTCTTTCTATATACTCATTTTTTGTATTCCATATACAAGTGAGATCAATCAGTCTTTTTCTGTCAGGCTTATTTCTCTTAGCATAATGTCTTCTAGTTTTACCCATGTTGCTACAAACGGCAGGATTTCCTCTCTTCAGGCTGCATAATTATCTGTGTATCTATCTATATCATCAAATTCCATGGACATGCAGGTTGTTTTCATGTCCTGGATATTGTGAATAATGCTACAATGAAGATGAGAGCCTTTACAAGGTGGTAATATCATTTCCCTTGGGTATATATGCAGAAGAAGAATTGCTGGGTCATATGACAGCTCTATTTGTGTTCTCTTCAGAAACTTCCATACCGTTTTCCACAATGACTGCAGTAACCATCATGTCCACCAACGGTGTACAAAGGAGCTGCCTTTTCTCCACATCCTCAACATTTGTTATCTCCTCCCTTTTTAATAATAGCAATCCTAAAAGGTGTGAGGTAATATCCCATTATGTTTTTTGTTTCTTTGTAGAGATGGGATTTCACTATGTTACCTGAAATATTGCTGGTCTTGTATTCCTGGGCTCAAGCAATACTCCCGCCTCGGCCTCTCAAAGAGTGTACAATAATATTGTGGTGCTGTTTTTGTTCTTGTTGTTGTTTTGTAGACATGGGGTCTCCTTATATTGCCCAGACTAGTCTTAAACTCCTGTGCTTAAGCGAGCCTCTTGTCTCTGTCTCTCAAAGTGCAGGGATTACAGGCATGAGCCACTGCGCCTGACCTCTCCTAGTTTTGATTTGCATTTCCCTGATGATTAGTAAGGTTGAGCATCTTCTCATATGCCTGAGGACCATTTTTATGTCTTCTCGGGATAAATATCTTTGCAAGTAATTTGCCCATTTATAAAAGGTTATTAGTCGTTTTGCTATTGAGTTGTAGAGTTATAATTCTTTAAGATACAGTTCTTCTATTTCCTACTCTACACAGGACTGCTGTTAGTGAAAGCAAAAGATGCATGCAAATCCTTGCAGAAAAAAACTGTCAATAACCAACACCAAATAGTAACATTCATTAAGAAATTAGAACTTGTCCTTGAAGGATGGTACAAGGGTCTGAATGTATATGCCATTCCTATATTTGTATTTTGCAACCTAATTATCAATATGATGGCATTAGACTGTGAAGCCATTGGTAGATGATTAGGTTGTGAGGTGGAACCTTCATGGTGGGATTACCACATTTATAAAAGAGGCCCCAGGCAACTGCTTTACCCCTTCCACTATGGAAAAATAGATGGACGGAGTCAACCATGAACCAGAATATGGGTCATCACTAACAACAGAATCTGCTGGTGCTTTGATCTTGGGTTTACATATAAAATTACTTCTACTGAGAAGATATTCTTATAGTTGAAAAATAAGAATACACAAATTTAATTTTTAAAACATGAGCTAAAGAATTGAACATAGATTTTATTAAAGGAGATGTACCAATGTCAAATAAGAAGATGAATTATGGTTAACATATTTATTTACCAGCATCTGCAAATTAAAACTATAATGGGATGCCATTTAAGACACATTAGAGTGACTGCAATTGTAAATACTAAGAAAAATTAATGTAAAACAATGAGATTCTCATATAATATTGGAAGGAATGTAAACTAATAACAACACTCTGGAAAACTCTTTACTTTTTATTACTTACTAACATATTTGCCATGCTTTTGCTAACCTATTGGCTTTTCTTTACTGGCATAAATTGTTATATTTTTATTTCAATTTATATAGTAGTTGTGAGCATGCTTTTTTACTGAAAATTCAAGTAATTCTAAATGTATAACAAAATGAAAAAACTATTTACCTAATTGCAATCAACTTGTTTCATCCAAGCATAGATATAAGATGTATTTTAAAGTAAAATAATTCTAAAAATTTGTATGTAGTATTAATTTTACATGACAAATTATTAAGCTATTAAACTCTTTCAGACTTCAATATGATATTTCTACTATATGTAAATATTTAAGTAAAAATAACCATTTTATGTTACATGTAATACCTTCTGAGTATGTGAATATCCAGGTCTACATAACCATAGTTAGCTTGTTTTTTGACTGTTTCTGCAATATTATCACATTTCCTAATAATTTTTAAATAAAGTAACACTGTAGGTAGTTACAAAATGACAAGCAAATTCCTAGCTGTTTTTCAATGTTGTTTAGAACGATTTTTTTCTTTAAATTTTTGATGGCCAAAACAACACTGTACATGTTTTAAAGATTTTGGACAAACTTAAATATGGGAATTAGTCATTTTCACATGAGTCCAGTTCTGTAACAGAAAAACAAAAAAAATTATTAAGAATATCATTCATTTTAGGGGAGTATACATACCTTAATCCTTACATTTTAACTCTTTATGTGAATATTACTGTTTGTAGAAATATAAATAGCTATATCTACATTCATATACATGGACTTATCTATATGAATATGTAAACACATATATCACAAACAACATGCATATGTCTATATTTACACAGTTAATAGGTATGCAACTTACCTTTACAAGGTTGGTCTTGTTTACAGATATAAAATATGGAAAGACTGTTTATTTTGTGCTGCCATTTATTACTTCCAGAGAAAGGAATATCCCATCGCCTTGGGAGAAATATTCTGTCTTTATGACAGACCTCAGATGACATTTCTTAGCTATGAAAACATAAGCTTACTAAGCATCTACTTTCAGGCATCATCTTTTGTGTTTGGAGAAAGGCTGATCTTTCTGGAGAAATCTATATTTACAGAAGACAAAAAAGAAGATTGATATAATATTCTATAATATTCTTAGGTTTAAAAGTCCAGTATTCAACAGCGAACATGTAGCATGGAAGAAAGTGATAGCACCGAGAGTCTGCTCAGCCTCTTTTCTTCTCTGTATTTAGGAAGCTGCAATGGACTCCTGTGAGCTCCACTTCCTGAACTCTGAACTCACGTATCGAACTGCCTACAGGATGTCTAAGAAGCATGTAACTCAATATATCCTAAACCAATTTTCTAATTGTCTTCCATACATGCTTTACTCACTACTTTCCTCATCTCTGTTGTTGCTGATAGCATTTTTTAACTTGCTTAGGCCAAATTCCTGAGGGTCAACTTTTACTCTTTTATCAAGCCTAATATCTAATCTGCCATGAAATCCTATTGGTAGTTCCTACAATATATTTAGTATCAGAACACTTGGAAATACTGCACTGTCTCACCCTACCCTAAGGCACCAATATTTCTTGCCTGGGTTACCTCTGAGCAGAACTGCAATGTAAGCTTTAAAAACAGCCACCACTCACTCAAAATTTAAGTAAAATTAAATAACACATCCACTAGTAAATTTTCTGTGGCTCCATATTTAACTCAGAGTAATAGCCAGAATTCTTTCAAATGGGTGTGTGTTTTCCCCTGGCTTGAACCCCTTACTTCTAAGGCCTTTAATACTCAACATCCTCTTCCTCGTCATTCTCTGAGACACTGGCCTTCTTCATGTTCATTCCAAAGATTAGGTATGCTTCTCTCTTAGGGCATTTGTTCAAGCTTATTTCAGTCCCTGGACTGGCTACACCAGATATTTCCTTGCTAACTGTGTGTCCTTCCTTCAGTTTAGGAGGAGGTGGCATCTTCTCTTTAAGATTACTTGAATCACCCTACTTAATACTGCAGTTTGCTGCTTTCTCCAGAATCGTCCCACATGCGTACATTTCCAATCCGGTTTGTTCTACTGTACATTTTTTTCTTTTCCTTTTTCACATGTCACATGTTATTTTCTCACACACAATTTTATTTACCTATCAATTATGTTAATTAATATTAACATATTAATGCTCCCCCTTACAAATGTAAATAATGCTCCCCCTTACTAAAATGTGAGATTCCTGAGGGCAGGAATTTGACTGCTGTATTCACAAATGTATTTGGAATTCCCTGTGCATGCCTTATATATAGTAGGCACTCTACAAGTATTTGCTAAACACATTAACAAATTACTCAGCCACAGAGGATCTCAGACAATTTGGTAGAAAATATTAAAAGAGATGTACCAGATTATCTGACAGTAAAGTATGAGAATATTACATTTAGAAACTGAATTTAAATGAAGCAATTATGATTATATCTTAAATTAGTGAAGAGGACCATTTATATACTTACATTCAAAGTACAACAGTTATGGTACATGGGAACATCTGTAGCTAAAAGACTAAGAGTTTCTTTTGTATGGTGAATTTAAATTAATTTCTACAGGCACTATTTGAACATGTAGCTGTACCTTTGGCTCTCCTGCCATGTATCCTTCATTCCTAGTCTAAATTTTGTATTAGGTTCACAGAACCCAAGCAACTAAAATGTACCTTCAAAGGAAGTATTAATGCATCAATAGCCTGCAGATAGACAAATACTATTGCTTCTAAAACAGTAAGAAAGTGTGTTATAAATATTATAAACCCCAGAGTTTTATATTTTTATTTGAAATTATTCTTCCATATTTTTAAGAATATAGACAATATACGAACATTTAACATTAATTACTATCTATCTATCTATCCATCTGTTGTCTTTTATAAGTACGGTACATGTTAATTCTACAAATAATTAGTAAACATTGACTACATGGAAGACACTGTGTTGCATGCTAATTCTAAAAGGGAAAAAAATCATGAATCTTGTCCTTAAGCATTAATATAGAGAACATATTCATAAGTAGTTAATTGTATTATAATATTATAGATGAAATTAGATCAGCTTATGTGGATTATTGTATACATGTGCAAACATGGAAAAATAGCTTAAATAAGGAAGCCTTGCTGCATAACTAAAATGTCAGCATAGTGTCCTCGATGATGAGCAGATGTTAGATGACAAGATGTCATAAGTCTAGGTAAAATGGTGGTGGAGATGGACAGGCCATTACACAAAGAGCAAAAAAAACCTTTTCAAGAATTTGAAGACAAGAAAAAGCATTAAAGAGAGTGGGAACATCAAGCTCTGTGGAAATGAGAATAGAAACTATTTAAGGCAGAAAATTATAAGAAAATCTGGTGGCAATTTGGAAATTAAAGGGTCAATTTGAATTATTAAATGATCTAAATAGTAAAAACTTTATGGTCCATCTCTGTATGTGTGTAAAATGTTTAAAAAATTTTAAAACATTAAGTAAATGTAAAAAGCCCAGTAAGAAATAGATCATTCTTATAATAACACATTTGGAGGGCTTTAAAAAATATATAAAACTACTTATTCTTGAAAATATTTTTTTAAATTCTTGCATTCTGATGTCTTTAACATATGAGCAGCTTGGTATAATTCAAAACTGAAAATATGCCATCAAGAAAATTGTATGCCATGTTGACAGTTGGATGTAGCTCTGTGGTCTGTGGTTGATGGAAAACCACTGGCACATTTTTTTTTTTTTTTTTTTTTTGAGTTGGAGTTTTGCTCTTGTAACCCAGGCTGGAGTGCAATGGCGCAACCTTGGCTTACTGAAACCTCCATCTCCTGGGTTTAAGTGATTCTCCTGCCTCATTCTCCCCAGTAACTGGGATTACAGGCGTCCACCATCAAACCTGGCTAATTTTTGTATTTTTAGTACAGACGGAATTTCACCATGTTGGCCAGGCTGGTCTCAAATTTCTGACCTCAGGTAACCGCCGGCCTGGGCCTCCCAAAGTGTTGGGATTACAGGCATGAGCTGCCAGTCATGGCCAACCATTGACAGATTTGAAAAACTGAATAGCAAAATCTTACTTGTATTTTACAAAGATGACTCTGCTATCTGTGCAGAAGATTGAGATACCTGGAAACAGATAGGCTGGTTAATTTTCTGTTCTGGCTGGCTGCCAAAGTGAAATGGAGAAAATGTCTGAAAAATACTTTTCTAGTTAACATATCTAAGTCATCATGTCTAATTGGATTTAAAAAGGAAGAAGACATAGCAGCCTGTTTTCTAGTTTGAATGACTTAATTATTGTTGGGGTCAGTAGCTAATATTGTTTTGGAATGAATGTGATGAAGGTGATAAGAGCCATATTATGAATGCAGCAATTGAAGTGCTTGTAGGTATATGTTATTGCTATTAATTAGGGATTTATAAGCATATAAATTATTACGGAATGCTGGCAGTAAATGAAAGTACCCAAAGAAACTAGAGACATTCAAAAGCTATAAGAACAGTGGAAAAATAAAGAAGCTTCTGTATTATCAATATTGGGTAGGTGGATTAATGAGTTAATGACGCTTTGAAAAGCCATCTGTATTTAATACTTATAACCATAATGTGAATTATATAAAACTTTATTATTATTATTTAGAAGCCTAGTAAAATTATTTGCTAAAATTGAAAGATAGATGCCTAGACTTTATTTCTAGTCATTTAAAAAAACATATAGTGTCTACTGCCTCCTAGAACTTTTGAAAGGCAGTATCTAATAATTCCAACTTTCTTTTATAATTCTTACCAATTTCTTTTTAATTTAGTGTTATAATGACACATTTTAGGAATATTATCTACATAAAATTTTATTTTCTGTGAGATATTTAACAAATATATTTGATTAAGTTACTCTAAGAATTTAGAGAAATATAGTCTGAGTAATAATAATATGGATTTGTAAGTGGGTAAATATGTGATCAAGAGTGGCCATTCAGCTATAAGGATGTGACTACAACATTCTGTACTACTTGATATATCTGTCAACTTTTTGAAAGAGAACAAATTAATTTACACTCCCACCAACAGTGTAAAAATGTTCCTATTTCTCCACATCCTCTCCAGCATCTGTTGTCTCTAGATTTTTTAATGATCACCATTTCACATGTACCCCAAAACCTAAAATGCAATAAAATAAATAAATGGAGAGAAAAAAACCACACACACAAATCACCCAACTGCGTCTGTTTTTAAGAACCTTCGCATTGGGGCAGAGTACCAGATAGAGAAAAAAGAACAAATGGAGAGAAAAAAAAAAAAGAAAACAAATTACCCTTACCAAAATTTGGCACACAAAGTTTAAAAGAATAGAAAATAATTTGTATTTTAAAACAAGATTTTGTAAAATTATATCAAATTGTTGAAATTATAGTCCAAATAAGGTAAAAAATAAATAAATAAAAGCTCCTGAACTCAGGCACATAAAGCCATTCATAAAATTAAGAATAGGCAAATTATGAATTAAAAGCAATTTTGGCAGGGAGCCAGGGCTGGAGGATTGTTTGAGTCAAGGAGTTTAAGAGTAGCCTGGGCAACATAGAGAGATCCCATCTCTACAAAAAATAAAAGTAAAATAGCTGGATGTGGTGGTGCACACGTGTGGTCCCAGTGACTTGAGAGGCTGAGGTGAAAGATTCTCTTGAGCCTAGGAGGTTGAGGCTGCAGTGAACCATGATTGTGCCACTGCACTCCAGTCTGGGTGACAAAGTGAGACCCTCATCTCAACCCCTTCCCCGCCCCCGGGCACGCACGCACGTGTGCACACACACACACACACACACACACACACACACTCAACAAAGGAAAGGAAGGAAAGAAGAAAGAGAAAATAAAAAGAAAATCCATAAGACCAGCCAAGTGAGGTGGCTCACCCTTGTAATCCTAGCACTTTGGGAGGCCAAAGTGGGTGGATCACAAAAGTCAGGAGATCAAGACCACCCTGGTTAACAGGATGAAACCTTACCTCTATTAAAAAAAAAAAAGAAAATTCATAAGACCAAATGGTTTTAGATTGTCTCTAAAATCAAGTTGAATCAATAGAATAATAGTTTATAAGACAAAGAAATATGTCAGATCTTATATAAAAAATAACATTTAAGAAGCTAGAAAAATAATAAAAGACTATCTAGAAGTAAGTAGAGAAGAAAATATAATAAAAGTAAAAAAAATGTGAAAAATAAAGCAAAACATTGTAATGGAAAGCTGTATCACATAAAATAATTTATTTTGAAAACATTAATAACTGTGGTCAATGGTGTAAAGAAAATAGATAAATAACATGGATAAACTATTATATTAATAAATCTGGGTACATTGGTAAAGATTCGCTGGACTGTAGAAATATGAAAGTTTTATATATATATATATATATATATATATATATATATAACTACTTAATGTCAACATTGAAAACTTAGTTGGAAGGTACAAATAACTAAACAAATACACATATTACTCTCAAAATATAGGAATCACATATTTAAATCTTTTCAAGAAATTAAATCCATGTTGAAAAATATTCACCAAATGCAAATGCAAGATCCAGATAGTGCCATAGCTGTGTTCTCCTCTTCAACTAACAAGTTACTTACATAATAGAAACCCTCTTCTAGAGTGGGAAAATGGGAATATGAATCTCAACTCATTCTGTGAAACTAGATGAATCTAGATCAGACATCACTAGAAAAGTTACAGGACAATACTGTTTATAAATATAGAATAAAATCTTGGAGAATATTTGAGCAAATCAAACCCATCTGTGAATTTAAAATAAAGACAATATGTTGTGACCAAATAAGGTTTATACCAGAAGTGCAAAGATGGTTACATAGTCTAAACTCTATAAAAGTCATTCTATACTAAGATATTAATATATGTTCTTTCAATGAACAGAGTTAAAGCCTTTTGTGAAAGTCTGCTGCCAATTATAAATTTAAAATAAAATCTTAAGTAATAGGAATAAGAGAATAACCTGATAAAGGATATCTATTCAAAACACAGTCAACATTATTTCTACTGGTAATCATTAAGCATTATCTCTATGAGCAAGAAAAGGACAAGAAACTTAATATAGCCTATTCTATTTAACATTATCATGGATATTCCAGTCAGCACAATAACACACACACACAAAAATATCATGTAAGAATAAAAAAGATGGACTAAAATTTTTACTATTTAAGAAGCTACAACTTCTACAATAAAAATTGCAAAACCTTATTTGATTATTAGAATTAAGAGAATTTGCATTTCTCTACTCCAAAAATAAGGTGAAAATATATATTTAAAGTAATAATATACCAACACAGTAAATAAGTTTAAGGTATCTAGGAATAATCTAGCAGTAAGCCTTATACGTGTACAAGATGCTTGCAAAAAAATTTCAAAAAATTACTGGAAGATATTATCAGAATCATTATTATAAACTCATTATTTTTCTAAAAATTAGCTCAGAGATTTAATAGAGTTTTAATCAACATGCCAGCAGGATTTTTGAGGAAATTGACAATATAATTTTAAATTTCATATGTAGATAAAGGAACTAAGAATGGTAAAGTCACCCTTAAAAGAAGAAATTTCCTCCAATTTATGAAGACATTTATAAAACTATAGTAATTAAGTCAGTGTGACATTAAACCAGAGATAAACTACATTAACCCAATGGGACACAAAGATAGTTGACAAAAAGCCCACATATTGTGGCCACATATGGCCATATCCTGTGTGGCCAAAGTAGCATCAATTCACTGCGGAAAAAGTGGTCTATGCAAGAAATGGTGTTGGATAACTTCCCATCTGAGGAGTCATTTTGAAATTACATCTTCACTAATGAATACACAAAATATCAATTCCAGAAGGATGAAGGATTTAAATGTTAAAGTATAATTAAGGCCAGGATAAAATACTCACAGGCATTTGTTTTCCCAGGAGACACAAAATACATTATACCACGGAGAAGACCGATTGCTTGAACAAAAAATTCAAAAAACAGTTTATTGAATAAATTGTCTAGAAAATGAAAAGACAATTCACTAACTGGAACAAAGTATTTGAAAAAGCAACTGCTTTTCAAAACATACTCACAAGACTCAATAGGCAAAATATGAAAACTTACTATATACATGGACAAAAAACATTTATAGGCATTTTGAAGAAAAGAAACTTTTTAATTTGATTTTTATCTTTACATAAATTAAATATTTTCATGAAGCAAAACCCACACACCCTTGTTAACATAGTGGAAATGCATATTTGTACCACAATATGACATAATTTAACATTTACTATGTAGACAAAGATAAGATACCTGCCTATACCAAATTGTGGCAAAAATATGGATTGACAGGGCTTTGTACATTTTAGTGAGATGGAAAATTGCTAAAAATCATTTTGCAAAACAATTGGCTTTATCTTTTAAAATATGAACACTAAAACTTAGACATTCCACTTCCAAGCCTACACACGTATGTCAGGAAACTTACGCTTAAATTTATTCATAGCAACAATCATTCATAATATCAAAAACTAGACACAACAAAAGTGTCTATAAACCCAAGGACACACAACTAAATTTGGCTACTTGATGTCATGTGGAAATTGGTGTACTATGGCCCATGAACCAAAGTTGGGCATCTTTCTATTTAGTAAAAAATTTTTATTGGAACACAATCATATCCTTAATTTTCTCTATCATCTATGGATGATTTTCCTGTATGACAGTAGAGTTAGTTAATTACCACAGATCATATGCACCACAGAGTCAAACATGCTAACTATCACTTCATTAACAGAAAAAGTTAATAATATATATATATATTTAGTATATAATAAATTTATTTTTAAAATGCAATAAAATAAGTAATTAATGGATAAAAGTTTTGATAATTGGTTACTTTTATTATGGTAAGAGACAGCTGGACAGATAAGAGAACTTTCAATATTATAATTCCTCTTGGATAGCAAGTTCAAAAGCATTTGTTTTATGTTTTACATTTATATCTTACACAGTCATTATATTGATGGTTTTATGTGTCCCGTTATCATATTTTTTATACCAATATAAAAAGAGTCCTAGTAAAAGTGAGATGGGCATGTGCGTATCTGTGGGTCTATGAGCACATTCTCGTAGAAAATCATCAAGTGGAAACAGAAAGTTACAAATATCTAAGAAAAGAGACAGATGTATTCAAAAGAGTAAGCTATGTATATGTATGTGTTTACATGTGATTACTGCCATTATTATTTACAGCTCAAATATATTTTAATAGCAATATGTAATATTGGTTTGAATAGGGGTTTTGGAACAAGAATATGTGGATTTGAATTATGGATCACAGCTTCCTAGCTCTTTAATCTTGGGCAAATTAGTCTATCTATAAAATGAATCTAATGAAGTACTTTATGGATTTATTGAGAGAATCAGTGGAGGTAAGGCTTTCTAAAAACCTAAAACAGCTTTAATAAGAGCTTATTTATTCATTTTTAATACATATTATCCAGAAACTTTATGTTTGCATTTAAGACAACCTGAAATTATTATAATTTAAATAAACATATAGTAAGTTGGAAGCACTCTCTAAAGTGCATAAACTCTAAAATGGCCTACTGATTTAAACATTTTTGAGAAAAGCATGAAAATGATAAAATGGACTTGGCCATATGTATGACTCTAGTTGGATTTTTCTTAGTTATACATGAATTTACTTATTTTTTAAAAGACTGAACATTTTGCAATTAGGAAGAACATGACAATATTCTGAATTCTTTTGTTTTTCAATTATTACAAATGATTCATACACAACAGTGAGAGTGATCTTGCTACATTCAAAATCTGAATGTCCCTTTCATGTTTAACACGTCTAGCTTCTCACAATTTAGCTGCATCACCTGGAATGCTAGGTACACCCTTTCAACACTGGTTCTGTTTGGTATACAAATGTTAATCAAAGGTCCCCAATTCAAACAGATGTAGCCCAGACTACCCATATATTACATAAATGAGGAAGGAAACTAAGTTTCTGTACTTTAAACATTTTTAAGAGGTTAATTTTTCTCCTACGTTAACATATACATTCTACTTAATGTCCTAAATAACTTTTATAGAAATTTAAAAAAATATTTCAAATTTTGTTTTACTTTTTAATCTAGAAATTCTAAAATATTTTAATGTTATATATTTTATTATTTCATATTTTAATAGCATACAACTATAATTTGTTTTATCTTTTTAAATTTTTTTTCCTAGTTTGCTAATAAAATGTGTCCCTTCTTGGCTGTATTTTTTTTTTCAAATGAGTTATTCCTGAGTCTTCTTTTTATATCTATATTTATCGGCTATTTAAATTTGTTTGTATGTGTATGTTCCTTAGGTTTCAATTAAGCATGATTTTATTTTTAAGACACTTCCCGAATTTATTAATAAGTAAGTAGTAAAACCTTTATGTATTGTATTATCTGGCCATGTGTTGCCAAGAAATATGAATTATAGTAATATTTTTATGGCTTATTTGTTTCTGGTATTTGAAAAGAATATACAATCAAATCTATTACTGTTCCTATTTATGGTTTCTTCCTGTTTCATCAACCCTCAGAAATGACTTCTCAATCCAAAATTGAAAAAAATATTATCATGTATTTTGTTCCTAGTCATTTATGACCGAAATTTTTTCACCTTGATGTTAAATTGATCTGCTGTAACATTAAGAACTCTCTGTAGGCTGTAAGAATTTTTGTTAATCTGCTTGTACTGGTGACTTCTGGTATAAAACAAATATTTTATATACATATATAAATCATTGTATTTATAATATATAACATTATATATATTTTATATGTATGTAAGTGTATGTGTATGTGAAACTATGACAATATTTCTAAATACATTTTTATTTTCTTGCTTTTTTCTATTTTTCTCTGTGTGATATTTAGAAAAAAAATTTAAATAGTGGTATTTGTGACTTCTCAAATAAAGAAAAACCCATATTTATACTTCATATTTATTATATAGGTTAAGTTGTCTAGCACAATATTAAAACAATTCTGGCCTTATTCCTAACTTCAGGCAAAACAAGTCTAATGTTTCCCTATTAATTGTGGTATAGGCTGATGGTTTAAATACACACACATACACACACACACACACACACACACACACGTGTATCTATGTTTATAATTATATATAATTATACTATAATACATAAAATTATACTAAAATGAATAATTATGTATTATTGTATGTATTATTATGTATTATAGTTTATATTTTTCTATTATGCTGTTTTGTCATTGGTTACTCCTGAATTGTTTAACTTAATTGAATATAAATTTTTATTTCACTAATTGTAATTTCATAAGCTTCTACACTGAGATGAAATAATTTCAAAGATGAAAACCTTTTTTACAGCTAAGTTAGGCTTGTTGCAACCTTTTAGGAACTCCATAAGTTCTAATGACCTTGCTCGGAAAAAACCTCCCATAAACTTCTCTCATTTTATAGATAAAGAAACCAAGCCCTAGTAAAGTTAAGCAATTTGTCTACAGTTGACACAGCAGAATTGAAAAAGATATGTATCTCATTTAATTCTCCCATCCTTTTCATGTGTGATATAGATATGACTGTAATTATTTACCCTCATTTTGTGCTTTGCTAAGGGGAATCTTACAGGAGTTAGCTGATGTGTCAAGGAGTTTGAATTGAGACATGGCTGAAACCCATGTTTCTAGAATGATACTCTGATTATGTTTTCACTTTTTGTAGCACAGAATAGGCAGATTGACTGAGGGAGGTGTTCTTTCTTATTCCAGTGTTTAAATCTAAGCATATGACATTTGCCACTTTCTTCTAATCAATTGTCTAAGAAGAATGAAACACCTGTAAGCATCTTTTCTTTGAACTTGACTACCACCTTTGCCATGTGCAGTATGAGCTCCCTTTGCCCTGTAGGGAAATGTCAAGAATTCATAGCTGTTTTCAGATTCCTGTCACCTGTGTTAACCAGTAACTGAGGCATTGTCGTCTCTTAAGCAATGTGGATCCCGCTTTTTCTAACAATATTACAATTGTCATTTTCCTGACAGACATCTTAGGAAATTCACATACTTGCCAAATTTTTAGACAGAACTACTTTAAAACATGAGTGTTGGAAAGAAGACTCATTCAAAAATACGGAAGTGGACAAAATGCCCTTCACATGTCTTAATAACAGTGATTTGGAATAGTTGTGTGTCTTGAGAAAATCATGGAGCCTGTCAGAAGGAGTAGCCAAAAATGCAAAAAACAGACTAATTCTTTTGGATCAGGAGAGCTTTCCTGTTACTGCTTCAACAGCCTGGCAGGCATTTTAAATTGAGACTCAGGCATGTGACCTAGATTACTTCAACTCATGTTTATTTGACATTATTTGAGCATGCCTTACTCATGTTCACACATACAACGATAAATCCATTCAACAACCATATATTGCTGGTATTGTATTTATTGCTTATATGAGTTAGGGTCCAACAGATAATAACATTCTCAAGGAAGAAAATTAACAATTATTTAATAAAAGGATCAATTATATAAGTAGGGCTAGATTTAAGTATACCCACATGAGTTAGCAGAGGAATCCAGGTCATTTACACTAATAGCCCTGAAAATTACTAGCACCTAGCAAAACCTAGAACTGCAAGAGGGTGGATCCTAAGAAAATAGCAGCAATAGTCTTCAGCTTGGCACAGAGAGAAACAATTACTCTCTTGCTGGTGCCTCCTATTTGCTGACTTCAACCAAAAGTCAGAAGGCAAAGTTTACTTATTGATTGATTCTATAAATCAATATCCAGAGGCACAGGTTAGCGTGAAGGAATATGGGGAGTAGAATGCACAGGTAAGTGAAGAACCTCAGCATGTCTTCATCTCAGAAAGGAGATGCATTAATCCATTCTCACATTGTTATAAAGAAAGACCTGAGACTGGGTAGTTTATGAAGAAAAGAGGGTTATTGATTCACAGTTTCACAGGCTGTACAAGAAGCATGGCAGCATCTGCTTCTGGGAAGGCCTCAGGAAACTTAACAATTATGGTGGAAGGTGAAGGAGAAAAAGCAGGCACATCTTACATGGCAGGAGCAGGAGGGAGAAAGAGAAGGTAGAGATGTTACATACTTTTAAACAACCAGATCTCATAAGTAACTCACTCACTATCGGGAGAAAAGCACCAAGGGGATGGTGCTAACCCATTCATGAGAACTCCGTCCCATGATAAAATTACCTCTCACTGGCCTCACCACCAACATGGAGATTTGGTAGGAACACAGATCAGAACCATATTAGGAGGTGAATGAATTCTTAGAGTGTAGACAAGTTGTCTAGCATGAAAGAATATGCAGTTGCTGAGCTAGGATTGAATCCATGATCTTCCAACATCAAGCTTTGTGTTCTTGCTCTTAGCCACTTCCTGTTGAAAGAAATTTGTTCACTACACCTTTCCTTCTCAATAACACAAAATTTAATTTTAGCTGAACTCAGAAGAGTGCAAAAGCCCATCTCAGAGTGGCAAGTTCTTATTGTAGCACTACAACATAGCATTGCTCTCTTTGTCCTTCAAACAACCAGTTCTCTTTCAAAGAACCTCAAATACACACACACATTTATATACTCATACTGAAGTACCCATGAAAAAACGTTTATAATGCTGAATTCTTAATGCATTCTTGAAATGCATAACTGACTTCAAACTATACTATAAGGCTACAGTAACAAAAACAGCATAGTACTGGTACCAATACAGAAATATAGATCAATGGAAAAAAACAGAGCCCTCAGAAGTAACACCACATATCTACAACCATCTGATCTTTGACAAATCTGAAAAAAACAAGCAATGGGGAAAGGATTCCCTATCTAATAAATGGTGTTGAGAAAACAGACTAGCCATATGCAGAAAGCTGAAACTGGATGGCTTCCTTACATCTTATACAAAAATTAACCCAAGATGAATTATAGACTTAAACATAAGACCAAATACTATATGTGGTATTTATGTGACTGGAATACAAAATGCTCAAGATGAAGATTGTCCTTGCTCATAGGAATTATTTAGCTTTCTGCCCCCTTTTTATCCAAACATGGCCATAAGAAGGCAACAGAGATAGGTAATATGAAGTTGTTTAACTTACAAATTTATCTCATTAATATTAATCACGGTTTCTTAGAATTAGAATTTCTTGTTGACTGTCAGGGGTAGTAGTGAAGCTTCTGGAACGGTCTCAGTCTAAAGTAGTGATCAAGCATTAGCTAGAAGACAATCTGCTTCATTAGTTTAAAGGAGCCAATGAATATTATTGCATGACTGGGAAGTAGAAGACCTTAAGTCTTAAAAGGTAGATGCCACTTCCCATCTTATGAATAGAGGAAACTCATATGTCCAGTTATCCCCATTCTATTCACCTAATTAGACCACCTGTTGGAATTCTTAGGCATCTAGAGAAATAAAAAATTTCATTATTTGAGAAAATAATTTAGACATCAAGAGGCCATAAGTAGCAAGCCCATATGAATACTTGTTCTCATGGTGCCCGCTTGCGAGTATTCTCTTACACCGAGTTTGGCCCATCACCACTCTAGCAGCGTTATATACACTTACAGCACTAAGCTACTGAATGAAATAATTAATAACTGTTCATAAAATCACAAGAAGCTTGTGGGAAAAAGTCACAATTATGGGCATAGTTTGCCTGGAACAGTCCCAGGTTAGACCTCTTTTTTCAGAGTAATGATTAATAATGTCCTCTTTTGCTCTTGAGAGTTCTGTTTGGATGCTATATTACAAGATCATCCTAAATATAAGATGACTTAGAGATGTCCTTTTTTTGTATATATATATTTGAGACAGAGCCTCTCTCTGTCACCCAGGCTGGAGTGCAGTGGCAGGAGCTCGGCTCCCTGCAACCTCCACCTCCCGGGTTCAAGTGATTTTTCTGCCTCAGCCTCCTGAGTATCTGGGACAACAGGCACGTGCCATCATGCTTGGTTAATTTTTGTATTTTTAGTAAAGTCGATGTTTCACCATATTGGCCAGGCTTGTCTCAAACTCCTGACCTTGTGATCCACCTATTTTGACCTCCCAAAGTGCTACAATTACAGGAGTAAGCCACCACACCCAGCCTGTTATTATATTTTTAAAAAGGAACTGAATTTTAGAAAGTTGGGTTTGTTGCAGTTTTATATTTTATTATGTGGAATAGTATTCCATATGCCCATTATATGTATATGCTATGCATAACTTTTGAAAATCAGAATGAGAATTTTAGATGTGCTCTTAATATTTTCATGATATAATACATTTGACATTTCATAAACGTTTTTGAAATCAATTATGCCCAGCATCTAAACAATAGTAATAAAATGGAAAGAAAACATAAGACATAAAGTACTAAACTATCTGCATTTTTCCCACTATTTACAGGACACATATTCTTGATGTTGGCAGGTTTTTAAAGTATATTCTCTGAGCCAACAACATAATGTAGTTTCTGAAGTATATATCATCTATTTTAACATTAATTTTCGAATTACAAACCAACTCTTTAATGCTGCTGGCTAAAAATCTAATTGCCTAAAAGGATTTAATTTAAAACATGAGCTAGTTTTTTTTTCTTTAAGAATCTCATGTAAGCACACTTTTAGTCCTCCACAGCTAACAAGTACATATATGTTTTTGTGTGTATATATGTTTATGTGCGTAATATGACATTTAAAAAGTGATTTCTGATTATTGTAAAAGCCAAGAATTAGATTTCCAAATACAGTAATTTTATCGTAAATGCTAGCTGAATCTTCTTTTATTGGATGTAGAGCAAACTCATTTTAATAAACATGGCTTTTTTAAAATTCAAATGATAGGATCGAGACTTTTATGAATGTTGTGTTAAACACTGAGTTTATTTCATTCAAAATTATTTTCAAGAATTTGAATTTTCCACCTTTAATCATAACCTTAAATCTCTTTTTTACAAATACCATAAAGTGACTTTGGAATGTTAACCTTTATAGAAGGTTGATGAAATCAAAGACCATCAAAGAAACTAGTAAGTAGCCAGCAGAATAATATGTTAGAAGCACAAAAGAAAAATACATATTGAACATGTGAAGTAAAATCAGAACTGGAGAATTTGAAAAAGCAATTAGTAAGCCTAGATTATTCATAATATGCACAGAACATATTATTTAAAGACAAGATAACTTGTGTTCTCTTTTAAAGGTTTTTGCTAAAATTGTGTAAAAGAAAAGTACTTGACATCTTCCTTCATCTTGGTTATTTAATTGATGGGGTTATACACCCACAGATAGATACAAACACACACTGACATGAATATTTACTCACATATATAGCAACTTTCCCCATTACAACAGAGTTCTATGCAGAAAGACTGCAATAAATTACAATTTCCAAAAACTTAAATTAATTATGTGTCATTTCAAGTAAATAATCTTTGTTACATATTTATTAAAGCTAAAATGGGTTTGTCTAATAAAGTTCCATGCATTAAAGTTTGCTATCCATATCTTTAACTTGTAAGAGACTGTACTCAGCATTATGTCATGTTAATTCTTGCAATCCAGTACACTCTTCATGCTGACTCAGATTTTACCAGAAATTTATTGAACACATTTGCAGTTCATCAGTTACAGTGCACTTTGGCTCATAGGTCAAATAGAGTATTTGGCAAAACACAAGGAAGCCAAAGAATGCATTCAACTCATAGTGCATGATAAGCGTAAAAATCATTGCTCAATGTAAATATAAAATAATTTAGTAAACACACCATGTAATGTCTACATTTATAGAGTCTGGCGGAGCTTGGATGATACAGAAAAATAATACCTTAAACATTTTTGATGTTTGATTTTTCTTTTAAATGGAGAACATATGAATCGAGAATGTAAATTGAAAAGGTGATAGTAGAAACTTCTATAGGCAATTGAATTTACCATCAATAATATAGTAAATACCTTATCATAAAGCATCTGCATTGTGTTTTTGGCTCCTCTAAGTCATGTAGGGATGGCTTTGTGACTTATTTTTAAATGACTTGATAAAATGTCCATGTAAATACAACTGCTGGATATCAGACAATACTAAGATAATGCTGTAAAATATTTAGACTTAATAATTAAAATTATAATTATATATGAGTCATATTAAAACATACATAAGTAATAATGAATAAAACATAACATTTTTTTCTCCCTTGGCTGTGTCTCAAACTAATCCAGGAGGAGGGAGAACAAGTAGATGGGAGTTTAGATAAAATGAGATTAGTCCTGAGTTAAACCAGTTAAAGTTGTGTAATGGATTTATTAGTTTTGTTCTATTCTACTTTCATATGTTTTTGAAACTTTTTATAATAAAGAGGTTTGCATAATAAAGACATATATTATATCATATATATCCGTGAAAAAACAAGTCAAATCAAGGGCAGGAAGGAAAGCTTCATGTGTTTTGGTTTTCAGGACATAATAAACATTTTCAATGTAGAATAAGTGTGTGAGCAGCATTATGGTTGTTGTCACCAGCAGTCTTCAATAACCTGCAAAATAGGCTCCATATTCCTTTAAAACCTTCAACCTCCTTTTTATGTCTTCTCTTGCCTTTTATCCATATGTTTTCATAAGGGCTTTGGACTGCCCTAGCATTAACTAAAACACATACATACTTGAGGTCTTTTTCATTTTTCTCCCTTCCGGTTTGTTCCTCTATTTCTCCCTCCATTTTCTGAATCCAAATTTTTTTCTTATAAATTAAAATTGATTAAAGTGCAATAAGATATATTCAGTTTATCGCAGGTGACAAGAGTTTGATATAAAAAGCAATGAAGAAAAATATCTGTAAAATTCTTATTTCTGTAATTAACTATGGTGGAAAAGCAAAATGTAATTGATTGCTACTGATGATGCCATTGTAGCATCATTTGGTAGCTTCATTTTGTTTATTTATATTAATTCCCCCAAAGCAGGTGAAATAGTATAAAACAGACAGCCATGAAAAGTGGCAAAATGCCTGTTTAGTAGATTTAAAGTCTTTAAATGAACAAGACTTGAAAATTGTATATGGTAATAGACATAGGAAACCTTCAAATAGTCCTACATTTTTATATGGAAAAGAACACACAAAAGCACATCCCATTGTTTCATATCATCTAAGCACATCCTTTCATTCTTTTATTGAACAGCAAAATTCATAAATAAGTGCAAATGGTCAAATATTTCTGAGTCAGAGAAAAATTGGGAAGGCAACTTCTCAAAGAACTAATATTGTCATGACTTTTCCACAATCTATAACCACCACCTAAAGAAACACCACCTCCAACAGACTGGAATTCTAAAAATGGTAGCATGAATAAGTAAAGCAATTCCTTTTTGAATAGAACAATTATAAAATTGCATATGATTGCCAAAAATCAATCAGTTTAGTGTCCTTGAATTGGATCAAAGTCAGATAAATTGAAAGCATTTACTGTTTAAGGGGAAAAAAAAAAAAGCTACAGCTTTAGGAAAAATATTGAGAATCTGCCTTCCTCTCATGGACTTCCTTGGCATGGTCAGCCAAAATTACAGCTCTAATAGACTGGGGTCAAAAGGAGGTAGATGTGAGCATGGCCAAGTAAAAGTGGTGATCTTGGCTCAGAATGAACAGAGAAAATCAGAAGTTGTGTTAGCTCAAGATTGTACTTCAGTTCATGAGGGAAAGCATATCAACCAAAATTTAACAGGTAGACTGCAAAGATAGAAAGTTGTAAAGGTCTGAAGTTAACTCTCCTCCTATGCTAAGATCACTATGGAAATTGGCATGCATGAAGAAACTATGAGCATGTATTGTGAAAATTTTTTTTTAAATCTTAATACTGGCTACAATTACAATTTTTTTTTTCCAGTGAGCCCACAGTATTGATCAATACTGATTAAAAACCTCATGGACTTGAAGTGTATAACAACCATTGTCAAAATCATTACATGATTATAAGGTTAGTCCATTTACATAAACTTCATATAAAATAAAAAAACTATAGAGACCAGATAATTCTTTCATGGGGTCACGGTGGGAAAAGGACAGACTGCAAAGGAGCACAAAGACACTTTCTAGAATGCTAGAGATGTTATAACATGAAATGACCATGGTTGCATGATTGTAAAATCTTAAGAGTTATCAGACTACATACACTTAAAATAGGTGACTATTATGGTATGTAAAATATACCTTAATACAGCCTTTTTAAAAGAATAACTAATTACTGAGGGGTCAGAAACTAGCAACAAAACACGTGGTTAGTCACGATATTTTGATATGTGATATGTAGGTAACAAAATAAAAGGCACTTATGGTCACGTCAATATTTCTCAGTGGGAAAGTATTTGTTTTACACAATGAAAGTTATGAAAATATCAGAGGTGTTCAATATCATATTTTTAGCCACTGATTTCATATTTATTGAGTAAAATCCATTAGTTACACACTGTATTAAGCATTTTGCATGTTTCATTAATCTGTTTTGCAGCGATCACTATTATTTCCTTCATTTTTATAGATGAAGAGCCGGGATAAGACAGTTTAAGCAAACTATTGTAGGTTAACCAACTGGTAAGTGGAAAAGAGGGATGTATACCCTGATCCATCCAGCTCCATATTCTTTACCACTAACCATGCTACCACACTGCTCTTTAAAACCTGAGAGTTTTACTGGCTTAACAAAAATAAAAAAACTTAATTAGTAGAAGTCCAATTGCTAGATATAGTCACATCTCTAAAGCAACAAATGATATAATTAGAAAGAAAGAAAGTCTATTTTCAGTTAAAGTGCTAATAAACTTGGAACAGAACAGAATTTTTCTCTGTCCTCAGAAGACTGCGAATGACCTCAGTCTTTTACTTTTCTCAAACTGGAGAATTTCAGACTCTCAGTTTAAATACCGTATTTACTTGCAGGTCGTTCACTCTGTCTAAAGTAAGGATGTGATAATAATGCAAGTTTGAACTTAGTCTAAAACTAGTTATAAATTTAAAGGTATTATTTTTCTCTATTGCCTCTATCAAGTGTTCTCTTTTTTTTTTTTTTTTTTTTTACCTGACAAATTCTTTGCTGAGGCAATGGAAAGGCTTTGATGTACTCTTTGCAATAAGTCAGAGTTCAAATTAGTGACTTACAGCAAGACTTTCTGTTTTCAGAGCTATCCAGTAAATGGTCACAGAACGTTTCTAAACTAGTCTGTCATGTTTCCAACTATGGTCAAGATCTTATGGCCGGTACCATTGGTTCCACAAACAGGCTGGGTAGCGTAGCATGAGAGCAGTAAATGCTAGTCCAAAAATTGGGGGTTTTGTCTGTTTATTTTTAAGCACAAACTCACTTAAGAGAAACTCAAAGACTTTATTTAGTAACTGCTATTTGGTTCAGGAAAGACCAACATTAATTTTCCACTCCCTTCTGGGTATTTCCTAGTATCTTTTATCTAAAGTACATTTTGTTTCAAGAGACTGTGCTAGACATTTTGCCTTTGCCCCTTCCGAACCCCTCTCACTATTTTAATCCTGGTTCACTATGCACTGTGGCAATGGGCCTCATTTCAATTTAGCTTCTGCTCTGCTTAGCAGATGGAAATTACCTGCAGGAGATCATAGGGTGGGAGGACAGTGTAACTTTGCTAAGGATTGAATGTGCTCCTTGGAGGCCACAGCTTATTCCTCATGCAACTGCCCTATTTAGGTTTGTGTCCTACTTTGCTCTGTCCCTTGATATCTAGACATAGTAAGCACCACTCCCTGCACTGTGACTGGCTGCTAGGGGTAGCACTATTGGTTATTGGTTTCTTTGGGATCATTTCCAAACATTTGTACCTAGTCCTCTTATTATTCTTCTTAAGTTTTGTTAAATATGTCATAGATTTACTGCAGAAATCTTGAATAATGTTCATAGTTATATTATATCTATTTGTTTTGTTTTTTGAGAAGTTTTGCTCTTGTAGCCCAGGCTGGAATGCAGTGACATAATCTTGGCTCAGTGCAAGCTACGTCTCCTGAGTTCAAGAGATTCTCCTGCCTCAGCTTCCCAAGTAGCTGAGATTACAGCGATGTACCACCATGTCTGGCTAATTTTTGTATTTTTAGTAGGGATGGGGTTTCACCTTGTTGGCCAGGCTGTTCTCTAACACCAGACTTCAGGTGATCTGCCCGCTTCAGCATCCCAAAGTCCCAGGATTACAGACATGAGCCACAACCCCTGGCCAATAGTTATATTATATCTAAACAGCTATTATAAATTCCGACTTAGTGTCCCTGCAATCAATCTCTCAACTTCCTCAATAATTATGATTATTATTGCCAGACTAATGTCTGTGCCACTTTCCTGTTATTTGTGTTTGTTTTTAAACTTAGGTGTTACAACTTTCAAAAAATTTACTGAGTTTTTTTGTCTCTATGATAATATAACAAAATACTTTCCAATTCTCCTTTTCATTCCTATTCAATATCAGTCCTCAACTGCTAGCCCAACTGGTATAGCAACTGTTCAAAAAGTTTCAATTCAATTATTCAACTCTGTTTAACTAATTAAGTCATGCCACATTTTCTGAGCACTACTAAGTTCCGAAAGTAAGATATATCTCTCCTGCTCTAGGTGAAGAGGAGATAGGGGTTTAAAAGGTTAAACATATTCAATACAATAGAAGACTAAGTTTCAAAAGGTACCATAGGTCGTTCAATAAACTTTGGGAGAATACATAAATATATATTTTAAAGCTTGATTTTTTTTTTTTGATAAAGATAATCTGAGGGCAAGGGGAATAGACTCTGAAAGCTTCTTGGGGAACCTAACAAAAAACATGTAAAAGTGTGTAAGTGTATTTCGTATCAGCGTACTGGCTTCATGCCCCTAGTATACTTTGTAATCAAATTTGTCTTTTCTTCAAATTGTTGTATGGTTAAAAAACAAACAAACAAAAAAAGAAACAGCCACACTAGTTCACTGGGATCATTTGCCCACCCATCCATCCATCCATCCATCGGGGACAAGACTCTTTCCCCAACACTAACACTAAGTTTGTTAAGCTTTTCAGGTTGAAAAGGCCAAAAATATGCTTGGATGAACTTAAGCCGGGAATCCTTACAATGAAGTCTGTAAAGAGCTACACCTCCCTCTTGCTGTTGCAGGACTTTTCTTTAGTTCAGCCAAAGATGTGGTTCTTGTTCCATGGCCGTGAAAATTCAGGCTCGCAGACAATTTGAACGATGAGTAAGACAAGGTTTTGTTGAGTGAAAAGGAAGATAAAGGGGAAACAGGGACTCTCCCCAACACCAGAATCCCTGCTAGAGTGTTTCTCGCCTCCCAGGTTCCACGCAGGAAGAGGAGGGGCCAGGCTTCTCCCTGCTGCAAACAACTCAAACTTCTGTGGCTCCACCCCAGTGCTTATTCCCAGGGAGCAGGCCAGATTCAGTTCCGCCAGGGAGCCCCTCCCACCTGACCGTCTCATCACTATCAAGAATCTCTATACTTATGGTAGAGAATGATCTCTACACTTTCATAATTTTTCAGTTCAAACTTAAAGACAAACAACAAAAATTAGTATAAGTATTTTCTGGGTTGCCTGACTACTATATTAGTAGGCAATTAGTAACAGACAATAATGCTGTAATAACTCAATGGCATTCAAAACTAACCATATAATTTTTTTTTTTTTTTTGAGACAGCTTCTCACTGTCGCCCAAGCTGGAATGCAATGGTGCAATCTTTGTTCACTGCAACCTCCGCCTCCCAGGTTCAAGCGACTTTCCTGCCTCAGCCTCCTGAGTAACTGGGACTACAGGAGTGTGGCACCATGCCTGGCTAATTTTTGAATTTTTTGTAGAGACAGGGTTTTCACCATGTCGGTCAGGCTGGTCTCGAACTCCTGACCTCATGACCTGCCCACTTTGGCCTCCCAAAGTGCTAGGATTACAGGCATAAGCCAAGGCACCAGGCAAAACTTAGCATATAATTCTTACATGTCTGTGGGTAGGCTAAAGCAAATTTGTTCCACCTGTGTTAACATTGGGTTCAAAAGTGAAGGAGCAGCTGCTGATCAATGCAATGCAGAATCGTAAGAGAGAAAATACAATCTAAAAAGCAGCTTTTAAGACACTGTTTATTGTTGTCTGTGCTAACATCCCTTTGTTCAAAGCTACATGGTCAAGTTAAAAATCAAGGGTCATGGTTGTGCCTTAAAACTCAGTGAAAGTGACTAACCACACATTGGGCATATCAAGGGAATAATTATTACTGCCAATTAGTCAGTCTTTCAAAGTATGATGACGGTGATGGAAACATTTTAGTTTTTTTTGTTAAATGAATGTGTTCCAGCAAATTGACAATCCAATGATAACAAGGTTTCAGTATGAAAGGTTTTGTAAATTGAGTGGACAAGAGTGGTATGACTCATGAGTCATCAGGTGGCACACTACTGAAAGTTGTCAGACACAGAAAGAAGGATCTGTTCCAAATAGAGAAGCTCAATATTATCAGTCTAAAATGATTCTACTCTGTAATTACATACTCACAACAATTAGTACTATGCAATTGATCAGAAATAAATGCATAATGAAAAATAATAATTCTTTCAGAATCTAACAATAAATACAATGGGTAGCCATTTCATAAAGATATGAACAACACTGGAATGGTAAATTGTTGTCAAATACCACATGACACCATTACAGGATGATTCAAGGAAGCCTCATTAAAATTGCCATTTAAGCATTCTACACTTTCATTTTACTAAAGATGGGGGTCTGATTTTTCTACTAATGTATTGTTAAAATTATTTATTTATCCTGTACATATTTGCTTGAAGTACTGTTCTTTGCATTTGTGTTGTTGGAATCAAATTCATAAACAGAATAATATGGAGCCGAATGTCAGTCTAAATATTTCTCTTTAACCTAACATTGGTGACTTAGCTCCAATATCAGATCATCACAAGGAATATTCATCAGATAAACTTTATGTCTTCCCAGTTACTGCCAGTATAAGTTATCAATCCATAAGCTACTTTGCCAGTTTTCCATCCTCTCTAATTTCTTTATTATTTTTTTCAGCCTCTGCTCACTCGTAGTCCAGTACCTGACCTCACATTTTTATGTTCTATTTATATGACAACACACCAAGTATAGGCATCAATTTCTGAATTAATTACACAGTGCCATGGTTGTGCTATGAAATTACCCATCCCAGAATATGGAGTCATAAAACAATACACATTTATTTAGCTTCTGATTCTACAAGACTGTGTTTTAACTAAGGATAACTCTGGATTTGATTTTAGCTTTCATTTGGGAGTTGGCTACTGGATGCTGGGAGCTCAAAGACTTGCATATCAACTGTCTTTGGGCCAAAGCAATTTAGTTCAGCTAGAGTCATCTTGAGGTTTACATCCCGATCATCGTGCCATTTTTGCCATATTCCACTGCCAGAAAAAGTCACATGGACGGGTTTCTTTGATTAAGAGACGCAAAAATGTCGCATGGGAAAGAGTGTGAATGGAGGTTGGCTTAAAAACTCAGAACCGTTAATACCAACAGTCTTTCCCAGTTTGTATTTAATCAATTTTGATTTTAAAGCCTGACATCCTATAAGCATAAGAAATCATAAAGTGTTTGTTCTCAGCAGTCACATTATTTTGAAAGAATACACATTATTCAATTAAGTACTTGTTAATCTTGGGAGATTTCTTTGTCATTTTACTTATTTTTATCCTATATGGGTTCACATGAACTAGTAGTTCATACACTACTCATGTTTGAGATTCTCTGCCTTTTTATTGCAGGTTGTTTTCAATACACATCAGGAATTAGGACAAATGTAAGCTCTGGCTATTCAGTTTAGAACACTGTTAAAAATGTCACAAAAGAATTACTAGACAAGGCAGGTGATCATGAGGTCAAGAAATAGATACCATCCTAGTCAACAAGGTGAAACTCCATCTCTACTAAAAATATAAAAATTAGCTGGGCATGGTGGCACAGGCCTGAAGTCCCAGCTACTCGGGAGGCTGAGGCAGGAGAATTGCTTGAACCCAGGAGGCGGAGGTTTCAGTGAGCCAAGATCGTGCCATTGCACTCCAGCCTGGGCATGGAGTAAAACTCCAAAAAAAAAAAGAATTACTAGATGAATGGCAAATCAAGTTAAGAAGGAAGATAACAGAGTTGTTGACAGCATGGCTGCCAGATTTAGTAACCCTGACTCCACTATCCCCTACCTCTGTGATCTTGAACAAAATTTTAGACTTTGTTTTCTTATTAATTGAGAGTATAGAGACAAAAACAGTATTTACCTTATCTGGTTATGGTAAGAATTCAGTGAAAACACACACACACACAAACACCCAGGTGTGACATGGTAAATGCCTCATAAACTGCACACCTCGACCATACCTTGGCTTTCTGTTGAAACTGCTCTCTGTAACCTAATGTGACAGGCAAGCAGTCCAAACCAAAGCCATTTTAGCCCCTGCGACATTTTAAGACTTGTAATAAGTAACTAAGGTCTGGAATTTCCACCCTACCCAGACAATGTGTAAGCTAATGCTTATCTTGACTTCTGTGAACCACTTAAGTAACAATAAGCCCCTCCTCCTCACCCCCGCCCAGGAGGTGGTTTACAGAATGACCACAGTCTGCTGGCCCTCGGAATGTCCAAAACCCCTTGCCACAACCCCCACCCAGGAGGTGGTTTACGGACATAAAAGGTCTTGACACCCTCTTTCGGGGGCCGCAGGTTAGAGAGATGTGAGTCCGTGGCTGCTGGCAATAAAATCCCTGTAATTTGGCCTAGTCATTGTCGCAGTGGTGATTTCAGACCCACTCAGTTACGTTACAACACAGGCACGCACAGAGTTAAGAACAACACCTACACATATAAGCACTATGTAAGTGTAAGCTCCACCTATTATTAAGATAAATAGCTCTCGTGATTTTTTTGTTGTTGTTGTTTTCTATCTTGCTTCTACTTGGTGACTAGTAGCATATCTCTCTGGGCATCTAATTTTCAGAAGTACTCTGAAGAGAGGAACTAGGAATAAATAATTCTGATAGCAGTGGGACATTTTACAAAGCATGAGGATACTTACGAAATGCTTAGGTCTATTTATTCTACAATGAAGGAAATTATTCTCTTTATTTGACATTGCATTTTTTCAAATTAGTCTTATTATTAATAAAAATAGATGCAAGAAATGAGTATGCATGTTTTCTTGTGCATACATATAGTTTTGGGACCTAAACATGTGAAATAAAATTATGTTGGGTTGATAGGTTTAAAGCATATACAAATATAACTCTTTATATAAATTATTCAGCAAAAAAGTAAATAAATGTTACCAAACTAATGGATAAAATGTAACATAATTTACCTGATTACTACCAAGATTCATCATGTAATATTTATTGTACCTTTATATTTCCCTTTTTTATATTTTATATCAGAAAACTTCTATTTTTCCATTTGTTGTCATCTCCCTGTCTCTCACTAGCTCATGCTATTTAAGTGGGGTGTGGTCAGTTGCTAAGATACATTTTCAAAGGAGAAACCTTGCTTATTGCAGGAAGATTTTTCAATTTCTCTTTATCTTGAAACCTCCGAAGCCTGTAACAGTAAAAAAAGCAAGAATATATGTTGTGTAAGTTACAACTACAGCCTGTAGTATTATGCCAGTTTGCATAATGTTTTAATAAGGTTTTGTTCTAGTCACTTATGCATAATTACATCTTAATTCCAATGTACATGATTAAAGCAGTGTCCTAAACGCTCTTTAGTGTATTGCAAAACTTTTGTGATGCTGTTGTGAGCTGTTTTATAAACTTTATTACTTCAGTATTTTTTTAGATTATTACTCGTCATTTTTTTTCTTTTACATTTTTTTTT
>NW_016108006.1:353486-360474 GCF_001604975.1 Cebus imitator
AAAGAAATAGAAAAAGAAAAGAAAGAAAGAAAAGCAAAGAAGAAGAAAATAAAATGTTTATATCAACAGAGATTTTTACTTTTCTCTTTATTATCATAATATTATCAACTTAAAATGAGAGGAAAATTCATGGGAACAATTTTTGTAGCATGTATAGATTATGTTTTCTAATTTATAAATATCAACAAAGCCATTAATGTATGCTTTGAGTTGCCTATATAATTGTATATTATTACTAGAAAGGTAAATTATGACCACAATAATCTACCAATACATAATGTACCAGTACGACTAAAATTAAAAGGACTACAAATATCAAGCATTGGCAAGTTTGGGAAAAAATTGAATGTCTGCTTCCTTGCTTGAGGTGCTGTCAGTCGGTACAACGTCTTCAGAATAATATGGGAGTGTAACTATTAAATGTAAATATTCCCTGTGATCTGGAATTTCCATTCGAAGATATTTACCCAACAAAATAGCTGCATGTGTTCACTAAAAACAATAAATAAAATATATTTATTGTAGTTTATTCACATTATCACCAAACTGAAAACAAGCTGTATTTTTTCATATTGATGTGTAACAAATTACCACAGATTTAGTGGCTTAAAAACATACTTGTTTGTTATCTGTCAGTCAAAAGAGTGGCACTACTTAACTGGGTCCTCTGCTTATGTTATGATAAAGCAGCAATTAGGGTGTTGACCAGTCTAAATTTTCACCTAAGCCTCAGCATCCTATTCAGCACTCATTTGGTTGCTGATAACATTCAATTTCTTGAAATTATTGACATGAGAGCCTAGTTTTTCCTGCTCTGCTCCTATAGCCACCCAAAGTTTCTGGTGATTGCATGCAGTACTTTGTCATATGGTCTTCCCAGTATGGTGGTGTTGTAGGTTGTTTACTCTGAAAAAACAGTCCGTAGTCTGTTTTCTTTCAGAGTGTACCTGTTGAAACGATAATGATCAATGTGATGGTGTTTGGAGTTGGGACCCTCAGAGGTAATTGGGTCATAAAAGTGGATCCTTTATGATGAGATTATTCCTTCATTCAAAAAAAGTGACAGGTAGAAGCTTGTTCTGTTCTCTCTACTTTCCTCTATGTGAGAATACAAGAAGATGTCCATTTACAAACCAGGAAGAGAGTCTTCACCAGACAATGTTGCTACTGACATATTGATCTTGGACTTCCCAATCTCCAGAACTCAGAGAAATAAATGTTTCTTGTGTAAGCCACCCAGTCTATAATAATTTGTTATAGAGCCTGACATGGTTTGACTCTGTCCCCACCCAAATCCTCATCTTAAATTGTAATTCCCATAATTTCCATGTGTTAAGGGAGGCAATGGGTGGGGGTGATTGGATCATGATGACAGTAGCCCACATGTTGTTCTTTTGATAGTGTGTGAGTTCTTATGATATCTGATGATTTTTTAAGTGTTCGACATTTTCTTCTTCATACATTCTCTCTCTCTTCTGCAGCCATTTAAGATGTAACTGCTTCCCTTTCTGCCATGATTGTAAGTTTCCAGAGGTCCTCCCCCCAGCCATAGAGAACTGGAAGTCAATTAAGCCCCTTTTCTTTATAAATAATCTACTCTTTGATATTTTTAAAGCAGTGTGAAAATGCACAGTACTCAGCCTGAACTGGCTAGGATGGGTGACTTATTTTATAAAGCCAGAAAACAGAATTTGCCAGCAAGATGGAGTAATATAGCATAATCAAGAAAGCTATATTTGAGTATCTTTACCATATTCTGTTGGTTAAAAGTAAATATGGGATAACTGATCTCATTATCATTATGTAATTCCCCTCTGTATTCCTGATAATCTTCATTACTCTGAATATTTCTTTGTCTAGAACTAACATACCTACTCCACCTTTCTTTTCATTAATGTTAGTGTGTTACATCTTTTTTCACCCCTTCATTTACAAAAATTTGTGGGCACATAATAGGTATATATTTATGGGGATATGTGAGGTATTTTTATACAGGTATACAATAAATGGTAATCATATCAGGTTAAATGAGTATCTTATCACTTCAAACATTTATCTTTTCATTGTGTTACAAACAATCCAATTATATTCTTTTAATTACTTTAAAATTTACAGTAAATTATTGTTTACTATAGTCACCTTGTTGTGTTATCAAATAATAAATCTCATTTATTCTATCTACCTTTGTTTTGTGTACCCATTAGCTATTCTTACCACCCCCCAACTGCCCTTGCCAGCTTCTGGTAACCATCATTCTACTTTCTATCTCCATGAGATTAAATTGTTTTAATTTTTAGCTCCACAAAATAATTGAGAACATGTGAAGGTTTTCTTTCTGTTCCTGGTTTATTTCACTTAACATAATGTCTTCAGTTTCCACTGATGTTGTTGCAAAATAACATGATCTCATTCTTTTTTATGGCTAAATAGGTCTCCATTATGTAGGTGTACCACATTTTCTTTATCTATTTCTTGACTGACAGAGGGTACTTCCAAATCTTGGCTATTGTGAAAAGTGCTGCAATGACCATGAGAGGGTAGATATATCATTAATAGACTGATACATAGCAGTGGCATTACTGGAGCATATGATGCATCTATTTTTAGTGTTTTGAAGAAAGTCCAAACTGTTCCCCATAGTGGTTGTATTCATTTACACTCTCTAACAGTGTATGAAGGTTCCCATTTTTCCACGTTCTTGGTGGAATTTGTTTTTGCTTGTCTTTTGGATAAAAGCTCTTTAAACTGGGGGAAATAATGTCGTTGATATTTTGATTTGCATTTCTCTGATCAACGATGTTGTGAAACTTTTCATACACTTGTTTGCCATTTGACTGTCTTCTTTTGAAAAATATCTAGTCAGATCTTTTTCTCACTTTAACTAGATTATTAGATTTTATTCCTATAGAGTTGTTTGAGCTCTTTACATATTCAAATTATTAACCCCTTGTCAGATAGCTTGCAAAGATCTGCCATTCTGTGTGTTGTTTCTTCCCTTTTTGATTGTTTCCTTTGCTGTGCAAAAGCTTTTTAACATGATGTAATCCCATTTGTCCATTTTTTCCTTGTTGCTTGTGTTTATAAGATATACTTAAGAAATCATTTCCCAGAAAAATGCCCTCAAGAGTTTTCCCAATATTTTCTTGTAGTAGTTTCATAATTTGAGTTCTTCGATTTGTCTTTAATCCATTTTGATTTCGTTTTTGTATATGGTGAGAAATATTACATTATGTATGAGACATATATTACAACAGGTTTATTCAGCCATAAAAAAGAATGACATCATGTCATTTTGCAACAACATCAATGGAAATTGAAGACATTATGTTAAATGAAATAAGCCAGGCACAGACAGAAAATCTTCACATGTTCTCAATTATTTTGGGAGCTAAAAATTAAAACAAAATCTCCTGGACATAGAAAGTTCTAGTTTCATTATTCTGCATATGGATATGCATGAGATCTGGGAGGCATCAGGGGCAAAATAATATGGTTTGGCTTTGTGTCCCCAGCCAAATCTCACCTTGAATTGCCTAATCCCCACACGTCATGTGGGAAAAGAACAGGTGTAGGTAATTAGATCATGGGCAGCTTCCCCTATGCTGTTCTCAGGATAATGAATGAGTCTCAGGAGATCTGATGGTTTTGTAAGCATCTAGCATTTCCCCTGCTTACACTCATTTTCTTTCCTGCCGCCCCAGGAAAAGGTGTCTTCCACCATGGTTTAAGTTTCCTGAGGCCTTCCTAGCCATGCAGAACTCTTTTCTTTATAAGTCATCCTGTCTCAGGTATTTCTTCATAGCAGCCTGAGAACAGACTAATGTAGAAATTTAAATAGTCATATATAAGTTATTATCAATTTAGCAAAAATAATTATAATCCCAACCTTAATAAAGATCTTTCTCAAATATGTTTCTTAATATTTTCCCTGATGAAAATTTAATTTTTATTTTTAAAATAATGCATCAAGATACAGAATACAGAGCACCCAATGAGAAATATCACTTTACCTCAGTCTTACCCAATGGCATAGTTCATGCACAGAAATGAATATTTCCCTATATTTAACTCCAGTTAAGAATGTTAATATGTTTCATTCAGTATTTTATGTCAATGTCATCTTAGTTAAGCTAATTCTCCAGAGAGGTATGTAAACTGAGAAGCAAGAGATAATGAAAATTTCTATAGTATTTGTAATGGTTTATTAACAAATGAACATTTTCTGCTTGACAGTATCGAGTTACCATGTTACTTAACTTCTTTGAGGTCATTCAAATCCATTTACTTTTCCAAATGTCGGCACTAATCTAAACTGTTCCACATCACAGGCTGCTGACAGTTGGTATGTAAGATAATAAACAGAATTGTATTCACTTGGGGCAGTAAAATTCATAGATTTTTCTTTCTGTGGACCCAGTTATCACATAATTTAGAAATTAGTTTGTCACTGTGATTTTCAATTCATAGAGCTAAAGTAACTGAACTGAACTCACAGGTGTCAAGAGAAATGCTAACTATATACAAATTGGTATGTAGGCCAGTGAATTTTAATATTTCATGGTAGAATATATGGATAATTTAAAAAATATATGGTTTCCCTGACAAGACAGAAAGCTTTCAAATACTATTCCAATAATGTGATTTTTTTTTTAAGATAGTTAAGAGAGTGAAGTTTGCTCTTTCAAGGGGATTTTCATATTATGAGACATAAGCTATCAATTCTTGCAATGCTGGCTTTATGAATTCAGATACCAAAAAAGAAGAAAACCTAAAACGTTTTACTATCATTTGCAGAAAACATTGGCATGCAAATAGAGAGGAAGCATGCAAGTAAAGACTGAATTAGTCACTGATTTTGAATCATATCCTGTAGCCATTTGTTCAGGAAACAGATGACAGAAAAGTACAATTGTTCTGACCTCTCCAGCAATCTCTTTTAGGTATCTTTTCTCTCTCAATTAATAACACGACAAGGCCTGTTGCTTTCAGAGAATTTCAGTCAGATAAACTAAATCATACTAGGATATTCTTAACTCCCTAAGTTTCCTTCAGTAATTTAATTTACATATTCTAAAGGACCTCAAGGTGAGAGCAGTGAAAACCCGAAAAGCATGAATCTTAATTTTATTCTTGTGATTTGTTCTTCAATGTCTAGATCAGCTGTCAACTCATTTTTTATTGAAGTCTTCATTTTTTCTCATTTGAACAGTACAAATCATATCCTTTCTAAGATACCACAACACCACTTGTATAATTCCATTACTGTGTTTATGACACAATGTTATAGTTTCTTCAGGAATCTTCTCAGAAGCAAACTTTTCTGATCTCAGTCTCAGTTTCTGGGGAAAAGATAATTGAGTATCTTTTATATTAACTGCCAAATTAAACTCTTTCCCTGTGACTGTTCATATGTTTTGTTGCCTGTTTCTCTGTTAATAACTTTTAGGTTTTAATCTAGAATTTTAGGGGAATGAACTCCAACCCTTTTACTTTTTCACAATCCATACCTTTCAATTTCACTCTACAGTTTTTGTGTAAGCAGCATAGTAGAGGTTCAAGTGTTCTTTTATAAACAGGTCTAATTTTACAGATAACAAAACTAAGACACTCAAAGGCTAAACATCTGCACTGAGTTCCAGTTTCCTAATCTGTAGAAATGGAGATAATTCTTACCTAAAGAGATTAATCTAAGAATAGTTTTATGTTTGGTATAGCACAGGGGATGTAATTAAATAGAGAGTAGATGGTTAAATTATTTTTTGTGACAATTTCTTAATAGCTTCAGAAAATCTCAAATTTACTTCTTTATTGAAGAAACTCAGAATGTCTTCCAAAGGAAACCTTGCCTTTCTCATTGCCATTTGTATTTATTTATCAATTCAGAAATATATTACTGACCTTTTTTTATGGAAATGAACCTCCTTAGGCTGTGGATCCTGCTGTGTTTTCCAGAATTCTCGAGGATGATCACGCCACATCCATATCTACCTTGCCACAGGTGCAGTGTCTATGCAGTCTTAGGTTTGAGTCCACTATAAAGTTCGTGGATGGAATAGCAGACACAATAGTAACATGGACTTTTCATAACTTACTTTTACATTTTAATTATCTTAAAGATTTTTCCCCACAGGCTTTTCTTATATTGTAAACTGAATTGTCATTATTTTAGAATTGAGACCTGATAACACAGATTAACATAATTAGATTGCTTGGTATATGCTTTGATTTTTTACTTTTATATTATTATATACTGTTACAATGAAAAAAAATTTATAACTATTTTATGCAAATCTATTTATCCCATTAGGTTGTAATTTGTGGAAGAGCAGATCCTGAGTACATTCAGTTTATAATTAGATCTGTAACCCATGGCCTGTGCTTGAACCTAGAAAACCTACAACTGTTTCATGAATGATTTTATTCTCCCACATCATTTGCATTCCTTATATCAGACTACCATATGTAAATTATTAATGAAATTATGAGTGCATCTTTTATTTCAAACCATCCCATTACTGCATTTAGACTGTTAAAGCAAAATAAGCAGAAGGCCATTATTCTGGGGTTGCTTCTGTACCCGGAAGCCTCGCCAGTAAATCAAAGCGTAGTGTAGAATTATTCTTGTTACAGATTAATGTGGAATTAAGTTTCAACAAATCACAGATGGCCTACCAACCATTTGGTTTTATAATTAGTGACTTCCCATCAGATCATACCCAAATAAGGCAAATGTCTAGGCATAGCTCATGAAGTAATTTATTTACCTTACTGCCATACTTATTCTATACAAGCTAATTTCCTAGGATACTGAGGCAGTGCTGTCCGAACCTCTTTCAGTTTTGAGTGCTGCCTGATTCGTGAATTATTCTTTGTTCAAATAATTTCTGCTTTTTTTTTTTTTTTTTTTTTTTTTAGTTTTTAAGTAATTAATCCTTATCTTACTTTTTTTTTTTTTTACTGGTTGTTCTCTTTAACTATTTTACATTAT
>NW_016108006.1:360489-364736 GCF_001604975.1 Cebus imitator
TTTTTTTTTTTTTTTTTTTTTTTTTAGGTTTTAAGTAATTAATCCTTATCTTACTTTTGTTTTTATTTACTGGTTGTTCTCTTTAACTATTTTACATTATGTTTGTTCAAATATGTGTGAAACTAGTATCTACATGCAACCTAACAATGGATCTGTAATTTACACAAAGAAAAATGATCATATCAGTTCTCTTTATCAAGGTTAGAGAAAGTTTTAAAACAGTTTATTTATTACCTATTTATATGTGGATAGGTATACATAATTGCCCTTTTTTAAATAACTTTTTATTCAGTGCACAACAGGATTCCTAATTTATAAAGCTATTCTCTCTGAAATATTCATCTAAATATGTGCCTGCATGGCTGACAAACCAGTCATGACTATATTTTCTTATGATCTGAGAACTAACATATGACCTCAGCCAATGAGAGCCAGCAAACATTGTCTAATGGACACAGCTGAACAATGTCAATGCATCATATTGTGAATGCTCTCATTCAGTGAGTGATACTTTCTTCTTCTTTGAGACAAGTGTTGCTTTCCAGTGGTGGTCTCACTTTCTTCTGACCTGGGAAGAGTATTGCCTGATATTGGGAGACAAAATGAGTATGAGTGGTAGTGCTATAGAGAAAAAAATGTTTAAAAAATGGATGAGTGTCAATGTTAAAATGCAAAACTTGGAATCCTTTCATCTCTTTTAAAAATCTGTATAAAAACAGAGTAGAGATGAGTAATTTGACAATGCAGTCTTCATAAACATTAGTGTAGCCCTAGGTGACCAGGAATTACATAAAATCTTTATTACATCATTACTAAACTAAATCATATCATAACACAGGAATTTGGAAATGAAAAAGAATGGGTTACAAGAAGGCTTGCAATCCACTCTCTCCCTTTCATGACCAAGAAGGAAAAGAAATGACCAATTCAAATCCCCTTATAAACATTTAATGAGCCCTTACAGCAAACACATAAATTTTATATCCTGGCAGAAGGAGTCTTTATCTATCGAATTCCTTTAATGATATTTAACTTGTCTGACTACATTGCTTATTGAAAATAAATCCTCATTGTATGGATTTATAGGGGCATTTCTAGTTGTAGAATATCTTAAGAGCTATGGAACTAATTGTCATATGGAGACATTTTATAAATAAAATGGTTACCTTTAAGCTAGTAATTTCACTTAGAAATGTAAAATGTAAACAAGAAGTTCAACCCAATAGTAATGTAAAGCACTCAGAACTGCGCTGACAATCTTAAATTTCTCTATTTCAAACATGTTTTGATATTGCATCTATCTTTTGAATTAACAGTATAATCAGAGGAGCTATAATTTCCATAAATGTGATTTGACAATTCCACTCTTTGTGTTTGAGGTAAGACACCTGGAAGACATCTACTTGGGCTTGTGCTACAGGAAACTCAGATGGAATTGGTTATGGGTGAATTATGTGTCCTCCCCCAAATTCATATGTCGAATTCTCTATCTCCCAGTATCTCAACAGGTAACTGTATTTTGGAATAAGGTCTTTAAGGATACAATTAAATTAAAATGAGGCTTTTAGGGCACGGAATTTATCCAATATACTTGGTGTCCTTACAAGAAGAATCAGAGACAATAGGGATGGTAGACACAGAATAACTGAAAGGTCATTAGACTGAGACAGTCCCAGGTCTTAGGTTCCTACTAAGCAGAATGAAGCCCAAAGTAACAGTAAAGTGAAACTACAGACTTTACCAATCAAAAGCTCCACCTAAACTCTATCTAGGCTGTTTCTACTAAAACTGGTTAAATACATTTTCTTTGTCTTCCTTTGATGTAAAAGCTTGCTGTTTATGCTGCAGTAGTGGAGCACTATGACTCCCTTCTGATTCTGAGTGCTTCCTGATACATGAATTCTTCTTTGCTCAACTAAATTCTGTTAAATTTATGTGGTCTATTTTTTCTTTTAACAAAAGACACAGCAAGAATGAGGTCATCTTCAAACTAATGAGCGAGGCTTCAGTAAAAAGAAAACCTGCTTATACCATGATATTGGGCTTCTCACCTTCAGACCTATGATAAAATAGGTTTTCGTTTGTTTGTTTAAGCCATCCAGTCTGTATCATTTTGTTAGGACGATCTTAGCATACTCATACAAACTGGTTTCGTTTGCTGTGCCATTCCTAGGAATACATACTCTTTCTTAAAAGCATATGCCTTTAATATGGTATGTCATCATCAATGATTCAGCTCAAGGTTAAAGTTTTATGGAACTTTGGAAATTTAGAGATATTCACTGTTTTATAGACGAGAAGTAAAATCCACAAAAGCAAAGTGATCTTTTATATGTGTTTCTAAATATCAGGGATTTGAGACTGACCAATAATTAACACATGTCTTTCTAACCTATGTTCTAAATATTGAAATAAAAATAAGGTTAAAAAAAGTAATGGCGCATGGATTCAAAAATATCATCTCTTACAATTAAAAGCTAACTAAAGAATGTAGTTTAGTGGAAAGAAATGGACTTGCTCAGTGAATCCCAGAATTCATAATGATGCCTATTTTTCTCTTGAAGGAGAATAGAATGGTTGCAGCTTGTGTGAATATGGTATTGAAGAGATGGAAAATAAAAATGTGTGGAGTTGAGCCACCCTTGACAATTTTTTATACCATAATAAATAATTTCAATGCTTACTGGATTAAAACAACACTCACTTATTTGCTTAGGAGGCTTCTTTTTGGGATAGAGTTCACTGGAGAAAAATTACTGGGAATCCCAACAGCATCAGCTAGAACTGAAACATCCAAAATGGCTTCTTCCCTAAAATGAATGAAGCCTAGCAGTAATGATGACCGGACAGACATTTGACTCTATCTACATAGCCTCTTCATGTGTCTAGTTCTAGTTTCTTGCCAGTGTGGAAGTCTCAGTTTATTCAGACTTCTTAGGTGGTGGATTACTTCCTTCAGAGCACAAAAAGTAGAAGTGGCTAGGCTTGCTTAGTGCCTGGACTCTGAACTTTCAGAATGGTATTTCTACTGTTTTTGTTTGTTTGTTTAATTACAATGAGCATGGAGTCAAACTAAATGCAAGGGAGGCAAAATAGACCCTGCCTTTTGTTGGGGGTGTGGTATGAACAAATTGCAAATTGATTTGTGGTAAGAGAGATAAGATTGTGGCAGTTTTTAGAAGTCTCATCTGCTAAGTGATCTCCACATACCAAGTTTATTTGTAACAAATTTTAATCACGTAAGTCACATTACCTTACCCCATATGGTATAAGTACTGTCAGAGAAAAGCCACATATCCTAAAGTAAATGGGCTTAAACTAATATGACCATAATCTAAATGTAGCAGGAAAATGCAATAGCAGAAAAGAAGAGTTTTTTAACAATGATGAATTCTATAAAATTTTTATTTTGTACACTGTTTAATTGTTCATTAACAATTAACATGAAAGGAAATAAAATATTTTTATTTAAAGCACTGCTGCACAGGCCTCATATTTGTTGGACATCTTTTACATGCTACACTTTTTCCTGTCCTCTGCTGATAGCCTGCATAAACGCCATCATCTCAAAGATTACAATTTACTGCTGGGAAGTGAAAAAATAAGCGAAAAAAAAAGGTCAAAAGATCTTAAGAAAAACGATTATATTTTATATTCTGAATTTAATTAAATTTAGCACAGAGCCTGTCTCAATAGGTCTGTGAAACTTCATACTTCATCAGTTCCCATTTTCCTGTGGGAAAGAATAATATGTCTATGTTTCTCCGTAACACCACTGAGCCCTAATAGGCATGATTTCTCTATTTAAATCCTGATTTAAATGTTATTTTCTAAAACCAGAACATCAAACTTCTGCATATGATGGCACATGGATGTTTGACAAAGATAAACATTGTATGCTGTTTACCAGGAAATACAAACCTACTGCCCCAGAAGATGTGTTTACCTATGTAGGGAATCACCTATCTGGGTCACACAGACTTACCAATTAGTACCTATTACTGTTGACTTCAGTTTTCAACAAGCCACCTTAAATGATGTTTATTATTTTTCTTCTATTTTTTTATTCCGTCTATCTTGTAATAATTTGTATCCAGCATATAGAATCCAGCAGGTCTTAATAGCTACTATTTTTAGCATGCTTGGTATGCCAAACACACTACCTAATATGATCTGACCCTCTTAGATTTTTTTATTTCATTTAATACTGACAATTTCTATAAAAGCAATAATAATAATAATAATAA
>NW_016108006.1:366766-369188 GCF_001604975.1 Cebus imitator
AAAAAAAAAAAAAAAAAAAAAAAAAAAAAAAACAGAAAAGAAACATATTCGAGAGAAATAAGTATATAAAAAAGAATGAATTTCTTTATAATGATCACCTAATATTTGAAAATCATAGCAAGTTATAGTTGTCCTACTAGTTTATCAGATGTAATACAGGGATATATTAGAAATAAGTAAGTTAAAATACCTTCTCAATCAATTTTCATGATGTTAGTAAATGTATGTTCTCTTTCATTCTTCCATTTTCTCCCTAAGATATGCCCCTCCCCTACCCTCCCCTCCCTTTTCCTTCCCTCTTCCATCTGGACTTCTCATCTTCTCTATCCTTTTTTTCTTTCATTTCCTCTACCTGACATTATCTTTCGTTTCTTTTCTCTTTCATAAATATGTTTTAGTCATTGTTATTTTTCAAGAAAACATCCTACAATGTGGTAAATAAATATAAACCCTCAAGAAGCTTGAAATGTACCTGTAGAATTTAAAATAACAACATATTTAGAAATTGAAAAAGTAACTACAAAATTTCTATTTTAAGATTGGAATAAAGTTCTAAAAGAGTTCCTGCTATGTATAGATCAGTTATAGCTGGAGAGTACATTTCATGAGAATTTGCATTAGGCTAGAGCATGAAACTGCAAACAAAATTTCTACAAAGGAAAAGTATGTCAGAGGAATTGGTATCTCAGACAAGAAAGCAACTTTATAACTGATAGTGGTAGAGGAAAAGTAGATAATATTCTTAGAACTCCAGCATAAAGTTTTATAATAGTAGGATTTTAAATAATGGGATCATTTCTACTGAAAACTAGAATAGACATCCAGGATTTTAAAATTCTGATTTTTTTCAGTAGAAAGAATCTTGTGAACTGATAATTTTAGAAGTGTATTCTTGACTCATCACCTTTAAGCAAATGCTAAAAGAGGTAAATTTCTAGTTCTTTTCAAACAGGTAGTATAGGGAGTATATAAAGACCTCACATATTCCTGAATATTTCTTATTTTTGAAAAATCTTACATAAATAAAAACATTCTAAAATAAAATTTTGGAATAATTTTATTCAGATGAAACTATTTGACTATCTCAGTTAAAACCGCGTTTCTCCACAATATATTTATTACTGTTATTTTAATTAATATGCAAAAGCATTTAAAATGTATCTAAAGGTTAACTAGATGAACATTTGTTTTAAGAAATGATAAAATATAGATATGTCAATTCATTTTTTATATGGAGCAACCATTTTATAATAGATAAATATACAGAATTAAAATAGAAGTTTATTAGATACAGAATATGTATTAATCAGCAGAGGCCAAATTATGCCATGGAAACCAATTCCCAGTGTCAAAAGACTACAGAAAAATAAATTCTTATTCATCTGATAAGGCATGAGACAAAGTGTAATCTGCTCATCTTTTTACTCAAAGTCCTCAGATGACAGAAGTTCTACTTCTTATCTCACTGCCATGTAACATAAGAGTATTTGGGCTCCTTTTGACAGTGGGAGGGTACACAACACATCAGGTGTTAGTTCTTTATGTTTTTGCCTGAGAATGACACATGACACTTCTGCTCACATTGTGTTGGCTAAAATATGTCATGTGATCATCACTAACTTTAAGTGGATGTATACCTGGAGAGAGAAAACATACAAAGTCTTGGGGGCTGTGATCCTGTCTATTATAGAAAGTTAGGTATTTTCAGTAAGAATTGTTCTAATGCTATACATTTTTACCTTTAAATATAGAAACTTCAATGAATGCCACATTGATACTTTTGCTAGGTAAAAACCTCCCCTCCATTCTCTAGAAGAAAGGCATGTAGTTCAGAGGAGAGAAGCCTCAAGAAAAAGAAGTAAGATACAATTAACTTGTTTCAAGAAAGTGTATTAAGTGAAGCTGCAGATCACTTGAAAGAAATACCCCATACTCTGCCATCATTCCCTCTGCAAACTCTTCATAGAAAAAGAACAAATGCAAATAAACCTAATTGCAAGAAGAGTAATAACCTTAATTCATTATGCATAGAATTCAAACACATACTCTTTTTAAAAAAAGAAGAAAAAATACATAGTGTGCACACACACACACACACACACACATACATTTTACTTTTTAATTGTTTATTTTATGCAACATTATGTTTGTAATATTTATCCACCCCATTGCATGTACATGTATTTGTTTACTTTTTAGAAAGGATGCATTTATTAATCTATCATGAATTGTTTTCCAAGTTTGAAGTTGGAGGTTTTTTTAATTTTTATTTTAGGTTCAGGAGTACCGGTGAAGGTTTGTTTTAGAGACAAATTGCATGTCACGGGTTGTTTGTGGTACAGATTATTTTGTCACTCTAATAGCATAATAGTCAGCGTGTAGGTTTTCAATTCCTCTTTTTCCTCTTATCCTCCACTCTCAA
>NW_016108006.1:369693-378980 GCF_001604975.1 Cebus imitator
ACTATCTTCCACAGAACTAATTTATGCTTCTACCAACAGTGTAAAAGCATTCCCTTTTCCCTGCAACCTTGTTAGCATCTGTTGCTTTTTGACTTTTTAGTAATAGCCATTCTAACTGGCCTGAGATGATCCCTCAGTATAATTTTGATTTGCATTTCTCTAATAATTAGTGATGTTGAGCACTTTTTCATATGATTGTTGGCGGTGTGTGTGTCTTCTTTTAAAAAGTGTTCATGTCCTTTGTCTGCTTTTTAATAAGATTGTCTTAGCTGATTAATTTGTTTAAGTTCCTTATTGGTTCTGAACATTAAATCTTTGTTGTATGCACAGTTTACAAACAGTTTCTCTCCTTCCATAGGTTGCCTGTTTATTCTATTGATAGCTTGCTTTGCTGCGCCACTCTGAGGAATGTAATAAAATGATACAGGAGATAAAAGAGAAAATGGCTGTGTCATAAAAGAACCAAACTGAACTGACAGAGCTGAAAAATTCATGTTAAGAATGTGAAAATACAATTGAAAATATTAACAGCAGAATTAACCAAGCTGAAGAAACAATCTCAGAGCATGAAGATCATTTCTCCAAAATAATTCAGAGAGACAAATAATAAAGAAGAATGAACCAAACCTATGAGGAATATGGGATTAGCTAAATAGACCAAATCTACAACTTACTGATGTCTCAGAAAGAGAGGAAGGGAAATAAATCAACTCTGAAAACCTATTTGAGGATATAATTCATGAAAATTTTCCTAACCTTGCTAGAGAAGTCAACATTCAAATCCAGGAAATGCAGAGAACCCCTGCAAGATACAATGCAAGATGAGCATCCTCAAGACGTGTGGTCATCAGAATATCCAAGGTTGAAATGAAAGGAAAAATGTTAAAGACAGCTAGAGAGAAAGGGAAGGTCACCTACAATGAGAACTCCATCAAACTAACAGCAGAAACTTTACAAGACAGGAGATATCGGGGTCCTATATTTAGAATTTTTAAAGCAAAGAAACCCAACCAAGAATTTCATATCCAGCCAAACTAAGCTTCATAAGTGAAAAGGAAATAAGATCATTTTCAAACAAGCAAATGCAAAGGGAATTTGTTATCACCAGGCCTGCCTTACAAGAGGTTCTTTTGGGAGTGCTAAATATGAGAAGGAAAAACCGCTACTGGCCACCACAAAAGCATATTTAGGTATGCAGACCATTGATACTATAGTATATATTCAGCCACTAAAAAATAAAATACATTGCACAAAATAATTCCAGAATAATAAAATTGAATAGATTTATTTCTTCTGTTCACACATATTGAAGAGGATAGTTGTTCTGAGTAATTAAAAATGCACTTCAAACATTAGAATATAAATAACTGTAAGAGAATAGGACATATACTTTGGATATGGTCAGGATTAGGGGAGCTAAAGAAAGTAAGCAAAAATCACATGGTAATAAAAGTCCATGCGACTCAAAAACAAATAAGCAAGAGAGTGCTATAAAAAAAACATCATACGGGGCCGGGCACAGTGGCTCATACCTGTAATCCCTGAACTTTGGGAGGCCAAGCTGGGCAGATCACCTGAGGTCAGGCGTTTGAGATCAGCCTGGCCAACGTGGTGAAAACCCATCTCTCTTTGTGCCTACCTATTCCATGAGACACAAAAATATTGAAATCAGATCAATTAATATTTCTACAGAGACCTGAAGGTGTTCAAGTGGAAGGAAGTGTTGTACGTATCTCCCTGGAGATCAAAAGTAAGTAATAATTAAGCTTAATGAGGCAGGAAACTAAAAAGCTGAGATAGCCCAAAAACTAGGCCTCTTGTTCCAAACAGAAGTCAAGTAGTGAATGCAAAGAAAACATTTTTTGAAGAAAATTAAAAGTGCTACTCAAGTGAACATGTGAATGATAAGAAAGTGAAACTGCTTTATTGGTGATATGGAGAAAGCCAAATCTAGAGCAAAGTCCTCACTCTGTCCAAGTCTCTAAAGGCTGGGAGAGGAGAGGAAGATTTGAGGAAGAAAAGTGGGAATGCAGCAAAAGTTGTTTCGTAAGGCTTAGGTAAAGTAGCCATGTCCACAATATGAAAGTGCAAAGTGAAGCAGCAAGTGTGGAGACAGAAACTGCAGTTACCCAGGAAACCTTGCCAAAATAATGATGAAGGATGATACACCAAACAATAGATTTTTCAAGGTAGTTGAAGTGGCCATATTTGAGGGAAGATTCCCATCCTGGACTTTCTCAGCTAGAGAGGATAATTCAATGCCTGATTTCAGAGCTTCGAAGGACAGGCTGACTCTGTTTTGTTTGTTTGTTTGTTTGTTTGTTTTTGTTTTTGTTTTTGTTTTTGTTTTTGAGATGGAGTCTCGTTCTGTCACCCAGCCGGAGTGCAGTCGTGTGATCTCGGCTCACCGCAACCTCTGCCACCTGGGTTCAAGCCTTTCTCCTGCCTCAGCTTCCTGAGTAGCTGGGATTACAGGCACCTGCCACCATGCCAGGCTAATTTTTGTAGTTTTAGTAGAGAGGAGGTTTCACCAATCTCAGCCTGTCAAGACCAGGCTGGTCTTGAGCTCCTGACCTGTGATCCACCCGCCTTGGCCTTCCAAAGTGCTAGGATGACACGTGTGAGCCACTGCACCCGGCCGACTCTTTTTTTTTTTTTTTTTTAAATAACACAGTTGGAGATCATAAACTGAAGCCCGTGCTCACTTGCCATTCAGAAAATTATAGGGAATTAAGTTGCTAAATCTACTATGTGGTCTATAAATGAAGCCACAAACCTGGAATGGCAGCACATCTGCTTGCAGCATCGCTTAATGAGTATTTTTAGCCCATTGTTGAGACTTGCTACTCAGAATAAAAAGATTCCTTTCAGAATATCACTTCTCATTGACAATGCATGCTTTTGCCCAAGAGCACTGATGAAGGTAAACAAGCAGATTAATGATATTTTCATGCCTAACAGCATCCATTCCATAGCTGGACCAAGTAGTTATTTTGAATTTCAAGTTTTATTACTTAAGAAATCCTAATACATTTCAAAAGGCTATTGCTGCCATATTTAGTGATGCCTCTGATGGATCTGAGCCAAGTAAATTGAAAATCTTTTGTAAAGTATTCACTATTCTAGATGCCATTAAAAACACCAGCAATGCTATATGAGGAGGTCAAACAAAATATCAGCATTAACAGGAATTTAGAAAAGGTTGATTCCAACTCTCATAGATGACGTTAAGGGGTTCAACATTTCAGTGAAGGAAGTAACTGCAGATGTAGTAGAAATAGCAAGAGACCTAGAATTAGAAGCAGATCGTGAAGATGTGACTGAAGCTGCAATCTCATGATCAGACTTGAACGGATGAAGAGTTACTTCTTATGGATGTGCAAAAAAAAAGTGATTGCTTAGGATGCAATTTACTCTTGGTGAAGATACTGTGAACATTGTGGAAGTGACAGAAAAGAATTTACAGTATTACCTAAACGTAGTTGATAAAGCAGCTGCAGGATTTGAGAGGATTGACTCTAATTTTGAAAGTTCTAGTGTGGGTAAATGAATGGCATCATGTGTTACAGAGAAATATTTCAGGAAGGAAGACTCAATGAGGCAAATTTTGTTATTATCTTATTTTAAGAAATTGCTACAGTTCATCCAACCTTCAGCTATTACCACCCTATCTCAGTTAGCAGCCATCAACATCCAGGCAAAACCCAGGCAGCAAGAGAATTAAGACACACTGAAGTCTCAGATGATTGTTAGTATTTTTTAGCAATAACATATTTTCGAATGGAGGTTGTACTATTTTTTAGACATAATGCTATTACACGCTTAAAAATAACTTACATACATGAAGAAACAAACAGTTTTTGGGCCTTACTTTATTGTGATGTTGACTTTATGATGGTGGTCTGGAAAAAAATCCACAATATCCCCAAGGCATGCCTATAATTCAAGTGCGTTTTTTCTTATTATACAAATCAAGTGTGATCATTAAAAAGTTTGGAGAGGCACTAATGTGGAATTTATAATTCTGAGGTGACATATTGTTACCCTTGTATCATATTTTGTTGTAGTTATGTAATAGGAGTGAAATTACACTGTACTGGGTGTCTTGAAGATTGATTTATTATTTAATCTTATATCGTAAATACTCTATTAGGGTTCTGCAGAGAAACAGAACCAGTAAGATAAAGATAGATACATGGATGATAGATAAGATAGATAGATAGATGATAGATAGATAGATATAGATAGATAGGTAGATAGATAGATGATTGATAGATAGATAGATAGATAGATTTATTATGAGTAATTGACTTTTGTCATTATAAGAAATCCAAGGAGATGGGGTGTGGTGGCTCACACCTGTAGTTCCAGAACTTTGGGAGGTCGAGGCAGGTGGATCGCCTGAGGTCAGGAATTCATGACCAGCGTGGCCAACATGGCGAAACCCTGTCTTTACTAAAAATACAAAAAATAGTTGGGCATAGTGGCATGCACTTGTAATCCCAGCTTCTTGGGAGACTTAGGCAGGAGAATCACTTGTACCCAGCAGACGGAGGTTGCAGCAAGCCAAGATCACGCCATTGCACTCCAGCTTGGTCAACAAGAGCAGAAACTCCTCTAAAAAAAAATAAAAGAAAGAAAAAGAAATCTAAGGAACTCCCATTTATAAGCTGTCAGAAAAACTTGTGGGCTAATTGAGAGTCTGAAAGCCTGAGTACCAAGGGAGTCCAGGTATAAATTATATTCTGAAGGCCAGAGAAGATGAGATGAGCAGTCCCTGATAAAGCAGGCAGGCACAAAACAAAAAGGGACTTATTTTTTCCTCCTGGGTATTTTGTTCTGTTCAGGCCCTCAAGGGATTAGATATTGCCTACCCACATAGGAGTGGTCAGTAAATCTACTTTACACTCACTTGAATGCTAATTTCAACCCAAAATAGTCTCATAGATACACTGAGAGATGATGTTTAATCTGGGAACCTCGTGTCCACCCAGTTGACATAAAAGGAAGCATCACAAATAAATCCTTTTTCTAATTGCATGTTATTTTATGACCTAATTTTAATGACTTCTAATTTAAACTGGAATACAATTATAGACACCCAAACTCACAATTTACTTAATTCCATATACATATTCTTGGATATTTAGATTGTTTTTAATATTGATTAAATCTGCTTTGTAAAAATAAATACCTTCAATCTATTGATTTTATCCGGTTTGCAGTCTTTCGGCTCTTTGCTTATATTCATGACTAAGTCCCAGCACCTTTTTTCTTAAACTTTCTGTATCAGTTGACTCATGTATTTTCTTTGAAAAATATTACCTCCCTGCTCTTGGTCTAATCATCTTGTTTCCATTTCTTTTCAGTTTCCTTTGTTTTGGACCCGTGTTTAAGTGATGTAGTGCTCAAAATATTTAGCCCTCCACGCTTTTCTATTTTAATTTTACACTGGCTTTCTAGAAAAATTCTGTCATTAACTGTAAAATCTCTGGATTATACCTATTGCCAAAAAGTACATGCTCATGAGTCTCACATCTTACTATCTGGGTCTGATCTACCCCAGGCACTTCACTGAACAAATTGCAGAGCATACTTGTTTTCTTTCGCTAGGACTTCCATTTCAGTCTTCTTTCCTTGATAACTGGTGAACCGAATGGTGATATGACCTAGAAATGTGTTACGCTTCCTGAATTTCTCATTCTCCCATACTCATAATCCCCACACCTAATCAATTATTCAGTAAATTTTGCAAATTGAAAATACACATTTTCTGCATTTTATTGTCAGTGACCTAGTTTAGGAACTCATCACCTCCCTAGGAAAACCTAAATAGTATCCTACCAGATTGCCTTACTTTTTGCTTTATCTGCCTCAAATTTACCAACTAAGTGCCTCTAATTTGCAAGTCTCATGGTCATATATTTCTAAGGGGTGTCTAATTTTTATACAAAAGAAACACTGGGGAAGCTTATTAAAATAATTGATGCTGGGCATCACCTTCAAAGATTTTGATTGATCAAATTTGTTATTAAATATTACACTCATAAAAATAATAAATGTAATCAAAGTTTGTAAATGTCATATATTGTTCCAATATCTATACTAGTATATATTATATATTGTTCTAATATATAGACTAGTATAAAGTGATATGTATATTATATATGCTTTAGCATATTTTTCAGAAAGATATATAACTAATAATAAATATTTGAATATTTTGGTAACTTCTTCTGTTTTATAGGAAAACCAAACATCGCTTCTCACCAGTCATATCTATTTTCCTTTCTTCAATTTTTAATGTATTTTTGTATAACTGGACTTATACTCTATTTTCTTTGACTTGCAATCAAATCTGTTTTTAATATTGTATTACATTGATAAATGCCATTATAGTGATTCATTTTCAGACTAATTGGCATTTCTTTGTACAACAATACTACAACTTTTTTGCCTTTTCTGTAGTTGGAGAACTGTGTTCTTCAGCTTGCTATTACAAACTTTCTGCTATAAATGTTGCCAAACATTTTTTGATGTCCATATGAAAGAGTTTATCTAAAGATACAATCCCACGGTGGAATTATTGTGTTATGAGGTATACAGTTTTCACCTTCACAGCTTTACAACATGTCAGAATGTTTTTCTAAACAGCTATAATAGAAGCCTTGGGTCAACCTACTAGTTATTTACAACTCATGTTATAGGTTTTAGCTCCTTTGCTATCTCAATCCTGAAAAGTAGTATAGTCCTCTAGCATACATACTAAAGAGTAATGAAATGAGATATTTTAACTCTACTGAGATATTTGAAAATAAAAATGTTTCAATTTTTACAGATTTCTTGCTTTCCGTAATATCTGAATTCTATGAATACTGTTTTAAATTATTAGCAATAATATGATCATCAACAATAAACAAATTGTATTAGCTTTTGTCATGCATGATACAGGGGATATTCTACAATTTAGATGAATGTCCTCCTAGTCCACTGAGAAATGTGCATTTAAAATAGATAAAATTACTGCACATAAATGTGTTTCAAAAACATGAAAAGTATAAGGGAATAATTAAGTATACCAGAAATAAGTACTATTATAATTGAATAAATACAAAGACTTTTAGAGTTAGATGCATTATTGAAGGTGAACTTCTACTCAAGTGTAAAACTGTTTCTGCAATATACTTAAATTTGATCATCCACAGCAATTCCTAAAAATTAGACACCCATTATTTTAAATTCTCCCTCAATAGAATGTAAGCTCCACATGGGAAGTATTTTCTATTTGATTGGTTCCTGGTTTTGTTTGCTTTTTTGTGTGTTTGTTGCTATATCTTTAGGGCCCAGAACAGTGTTTGGTATACAGCAGCTGCTCAATAAATATTTAGTGAATAAATGAATCATAAAATAACCAACTCTTTCTTTTTAATATTAATGTTGGGCTAAGTTCTGTTCTTTAAAGCAAAACAGGATAGATTTCTAATTTGCCCCTTACATGAGCTTTTATATATTTGAAACTGACCAAAATGCATTCCTCTTTAGTGCAAATAAAAATATTTCAAAATTATTTCCAGATTTTTTTAAATGGCATGCATTTAAGATCTCTCACCACACTGGTTGTCTTTTTATATACTGTCTGGTTTGCCAATGTATTTTAATGTATGACATGCATAATTGTCTGACACATGCCAAGTACAGCATATGAGGAAAAGCTTCCCCTGACTTTCACTTATGTCCATAGATGAACCCTAGGATAGTTCCAGCTATTTAATTTTTTTAGCCACTTGGCACACTTTGATATTGGTACTAATGTAAACTACAAACTTTGTTGCCACGTATGGACCAAAACATTTAGAGCATAAATATGCAAAGCTTTAATTGAGATGTAAACGCTGAAGAATTATTTAGGCATTTCCTTATGGACTAAGGACATAGGGAAACAGTGAATAGTTTTGAACATATAACGATTTTGCCAAATATATGGAAATGTAGCAATTTTCTCAATGATGAACGACAAATGACAAAACATGGAGATGATTTCACTTCATTTTTTAAATTATCTTTGCAGAGATTTATTGTAAGCCCTTTTAAAACAGAAAATCTTAATTTTATGCCTTCTTTAAAGTGTATTTTTCTCCTAATCTGTATGTATATAATATTATTTCATCTTTCTCTGTGCCTCTGAATTCCCCATTTTTAAATTGGCTTTCTTCATGCTTTATCATACATTTCTTGGATGTGCCCTCGCCCTTACCCCTCTCTCAGTTTCTTATACTTTATCATAAAAACACCAACTCCTTGTCTAGTTCAACCCTCCTGCAATTTTTACCTTCCATAAGCTGATCGGAAGAAGGTGGCTAGAGAAAACTCATGAACATCCCATGGGAACTCTCTTTAAACATAAGACCACTAACTTTAAGAACTTTAAGTAGGGTCCTACACCTACGGCAATTACAAGTTTTTTTTGTTTTTGTTTTTGTTTTTTTTTTTCCATCTTTCCTCATGTCTTCAGCATCTCCAGCCCTAAAGTCAAGCTCACCGGACAGTCTTTCATTTAGAAAATAAGGGAGATCAAAGGTGAATTCCAGCCATATTTACAAATCTGCATGCTCTTGTTCCCATACTTCCTGCATTATTCCTGTTGTGTATGAACCGTCTGTTCCACCCAGATCCCATCCCTGCCTGCCTGCTCCAGAACACTGATTCATAAGTTTTATTTTCTTTCTCATACATCATCGTTTTCCTTTCATTAATGTATTTTTTCTATTGGATCACTCCCATTGTAATTTCACATGTAAATATATGTAAATAATCTATTTTAATTGTATGTACATGCATATGTGTGTGTATATGTGTGTCTATATACACACATATATATATGTGCATATGTGTGTGTATATAATCAATGTATGATTTGCCCATGTTCACCCATATCTCTCATTTTTTGGTCCTCCTTTTACATGGTTGCTAGAGTGTTTTCTATATGCATCCTTTCCAGTTCCACACCTATTCTCCTTAGAATCCTATTCATCCAACAATGAGAACTTTTGAGCACAGGGAAGGGAACAACACTCACTGGGCTAGGTGGGGGTGTGGAGGGGAGGAAAGGTGAGGGACAGTGGGGGAGGGCAGGGAGAATGGGGATGGATAACACTGGGAGAAATGACTGATGTAGGCGACCTGCGGGTCAGGGAGCCGGTGATGGAGACAGTAAATCACCATGACATATATGTACCTATGCAACAATCCTGCAAGATGTACATGTACCCCAGAGACCAAAGTACAAA